>NC_142936.1:82877787-83165731 GCF_046866305.1 Octopus bimaculoides | reverse complement strand
GGTAAATTTTCACTAGGTATGCCATTCAGAAAGTCTCTCAAGCTGCAGATTGTTCCATGACTGATCCAGAGTTTATAGCAGAAAGTTTCTTACTGGGTATTTTATTGGTAAATATAGAAGAGACACAAGCACGTGGTTATACATGGATTCATGGTATCATGAGTAACAGGGTAATATACAGTCAAATACAGTGGAGTGCACTGAACATTATAACACAGAGGTGTTATATTATAATGTCAACAAATATTCTTTTCTACTTTAGGCACAGGGCCCCAAATTATTTTTTTAGGGGGGCAGTCAATTAGATCAACCCCAGTATGCAACTGGTACTTAATTTATCAATCCCGAAAGGATGAAAGGCAAAGTTGACCACAGCAGATAATGTCAACACAGCCCAGCGTGGTAGTATTATCAGTGGTCATTGATCATCACAGTTTTACCAGTTGTCACAACAGATGTAACAGCAGACCAACAACGATGTATCAGTCATAGCAGAGAGTAGTATGAACTCACACTAAGAACAAAGATGAGCATAACTGTGCTATTAAAACACATCACTTTTTTGCAACTAGTTTTTACAGTACAGACACATACACAAACTTATTCACTTCACAAACTGGCACAGTTTTTACTGGGAACTTGTAATAGCTAGGAATGTAAAATCAAACATGCATGTGTATTGCAGACACACAGAACTTTCAGACTCACTAGTACAAAAACACAAACATTACATAGTTTAACTTGCAAGTTGTGCACACAACATGCAGACTCACTTGCATGGTACATTATCTCTTATATCAGTATAAACTCCTAATATGGGCACTCACTATCATATGCTGTGCTAGTACTTTTGTCAATCCACTAACAAATACACACACACACCACAGATGTGTGTGTACGTGCAATGGTGTACTGAACATAATATAGTAGTGCAGTGTGAATAGTGAAACAGTAGTGTGGTGTAGGTAGTGAAATAGTGGTACACTGAAAATTTTGATGCAGTATTGACTGTGTCTGTAGCTGAATGCTGTGTGACATCCTCTGGGAAGAGAAATATGGTGAACCTGACTCTTATGACATGCAAAGAATAAATAGGAGTTTAAGTGTAAATAAATTAATGATAGCAAAATATTAAGAGAATTTTTTTTTTGTAATCTTCATAATTATGACATGTTACTGAGAATATCATAAAGTACATATGTCTGAAATATTCTCAAACTGTCAGTGTGGTTTTATACTGTCAGGAACACACACTTTTCTGTTTAATATATAAATATGCAGAAGTTCTAGATCAATAGATGTTTTTGCATTCAATACATATTTTTCTATTTTACCATATGAGAAAGAGAGGTAAGAGAGAAAGATCACAGAATCTCAACTACATGCTACAACTAAAAACTATGCCAACAGCTTGTCAAAGAAGAGAAACAGTTTCAGCAGATATATTTCCTTTATGTTGTAATGATCCAACAATCTTTTCAAGTATACAATAATTCACTGAGCCATTTCCTCACATATCAGTAGATTTCAGTTACCAAAGTGATACTTCACTTCCTTTTATGGTAAATACTTCCTTTTCTCTGAAGATTCAGCTAAGTCTGAATAGTTAAAAATATTCATTTAAATATAAAATGTTTTTTCTTTGCTTTTTTATTTCTTTTTTTAGACAAAGAACAAAGCCAATCATTATAGAACAGGATTAAGTATTATGGAACAGGATTTGAACAGACTCTAATATATTACTGATACATATTTTACCCTAGAAAGGAATAAAAGGCAAGGCTGTGCCAAGAGTTCTTTGAACAGAGAATATGGTCACTTAATTTAGAATTCCAACATATTTGCTCACTCAGAAAACCACAAATTATCAGATTAATAAAGTAGGCAAAATAAAACCATCAATTTCTGAAATACTCTATTTTTCGGCACACAAGCCAAAATGTTTCAGACTAAAATTTACAGTCAAAAAAGGTAGGTCTATTTATACACCAAGACAACTTTGGAAGATCAAAAGTTCCATGTGAAATGCAGCAGGATTTGGAAAGAGAGAGACAATGTTTGAATGTTTACACTATATACTACATTGATTTGCATGCCAGAAAATATGGTAAGACGGAGGAAACTAATTTGTGAACTAAGCCTTCTGAAAACTTACCACTTTGGTAAAACAAGGACATTGAATGAACTGCTAAGACATTTGAGCGAATTCGTTGCCAGTGCTGATGGACTGGCTCCTGTGCAGGTGGCACGTAAAATACACCATTTCGAGCATGGCCGTTGCCAGTACTGCCTGACTGGCCTTCGTGCCGGTGGCACGTAAAAGCACCCACTACACTCTTGGAGTGGTTGGCGTTTGGAAGGGCATCCAGCTGTAGAAACTCTGCCAAATCAGATTGGAGCCTGGTGTGGCCACCTGGTCCACCAGTCCTCAGTCAAATCATCCAACCCAGGCTAGCATGGAAAGCGGACGTTAAACGACGATGATGATGATGATGAGCATTAGTTTGAGATAGAAAAGAAAACCAAGTCTCTACTGACAAGACACACCAGGTAACTTTCACTTGTCTAATATTTTTTGTGTTACAGGTACAAGGCCTGAAATTTTGGTGATGGGGTTAGCCAATTACATCGATCCCAATACATGATTGGTACTTAATTTATCAACCCTGAAAAGAAGAAAGGCAAAGTCAACCCTGGCAGAATTAGAACTCAGAATATAAAGCCAGATGAAATACTGCTAAGCATTTCCCCCTGGAGTGCTAACAATTCTGCCAGCTCACTGCCTTTTTTCACCTAATATCATTCACAAAAATCTATTGTATAGCTAAAATTAACTGAATATATACATTATGCACATTTATTTAGCAAATGTTCAGATATTTGTATTGATTGACCAACTTAGAATAAAGTCGCCCCAAGATGGTTGCCTAATTTGTTACAAACAGCAATCAATTTTTCCCAAATGACACTTCACCATCATTAAAAGGACACACTGGATAATGTCATTGAAAATAAGCTATTCTTGTAAACTGAGTTGAAATGGTCATGGATCGAAGAAAGACATTCTATCCTTTCATCAGAGGCCAACTTCATAAAACATTTCTAGGTTTTTCTAATCTAAAATTATTCATAAAAATTTTCAAAAGGACTTCCACACAATTTCTGTCAACCAAGTTTCATTTACAAGGCCTTAGTTGACCTGAGGCCAAGATGCAAAACATGTCCATGGTTTCAAAACAATGTACTGCAAAGTAAACTTCTGAACCACACAACCATGCAAAGACCCATCCACAACTCTTATTCTCTATAAATACACAAAAGAGGAGGCTAAATAAGATCTTACACATGCCTTAAAACTCCAAATTAAAAGATTCATAATCTCTCTACATACAATCTCTCTAAAGGAGTTAACTAGTTCCTCAGTAGGTTGGGTAACCCGTAGTTCTCAATGAATATGAAGAGTTACTTCAATGGTCAAATTGTGTAATTAATAAATAGTACATACATAATTATGTGGAGGCGTAATGGCCCAGTGGTTAGGGCAGCGGACTCGCGGTTTCGATTCCCAGACTGGGCGTTGTGACTGTTTATTGAGCGAAAACACCTAAAGCTCCATGAGGCTCCGGCAGGGGATGGTGGCGAACCCTGCTGTACTCTTTCACCACAACTTCCTCTCACTCTTTCCTCCTGTTTCTGTTGTACCTGTATTTCAAAGGGTCAGCCTTGTCACACTGTCACGCTGAATATCCCCGAGAACTACGTTAAGGGTACACGTGTCTGTGGAGTGCTCAGCCACTTGCACATTAATTTCACGAGTAGGCTGTTCCGTTGATCGGATCAACTGGAACCCTTGTCGTCGTAAGCAACAGAGTGCCAACAACAACAACATATATATGTGCTGAATGTGTCAATATGCATTCATGTAGTGTATGTGTGTGCGTGTGTGTGTGGCTATGTGAATATGTACTAAAATAAATGCATTATGCTGTCTATGTATATCAAACCACCATGTGTGTGATGACAGAGACTAAAGGAAGAGACCCTCTTCGTGTTCCCAGTGTACACCCTACCTGCTCCTCACTACCAGAGATTGCCACTAATCCAATTGCTGCTATTGTTGTTGTAGTCGTTTACTCCTCCTCACCACTGCTGCAGCCACTACCACCACCATACCCCTCTAGTTTCAACCAATTCTGGATTCCCAGGCTATTATAAATCACTTGTTAACTCCAGAAGAACTTTTCACACACACATTCCTCTACACAATCAAGTACACTTCCACATTCTGATCAGTATACATGCAGCTGTGTGTATATATAATTTTATATATGTACAAATATACAAACAGAGAGAGCTGTTTATAAACATACAAATGCATGTGGGCATACACACACACACACAATTTTTAACCACAAAATGGGACCACAAAGTGGTTGCATGACTGGCAAGAAATAGCAGTTTCTCTTGATCCCAACAATGTCAGTAGTGGACTATACAGTGGATGAGATAAATCTTCCCTGGATAGAGGTCTGCTCTAGGTCACTTCTCTGTTATTGACAGCTAGACAGAAGCAGTGCAGGATTGTGTATCCTGACCAGGTATGTTATAACAACACTGGCGCATACCTTATAACAACAGATAGGTGCCTTATAACATCAGATGTGTACCTTTACAGGTACATTAACAGATATCTTATAAAAACATTGACAGGCACCTTATAAAAACACTGACAGGCACCTTATAACACCACCGACAGGTACATTATAACACCGCCGACAGGTACCTTATAATAAAACTCAAAAGTACCTTAAAACAATATTCACAGGTAATACATTTGTCCACAACAACAATGGTGTGCAAGGAACACTTTAGATCCATTAGTTATCTATGTCAGTCCTTCCCAGATCCTCAACCTGTCTACAACAAACCACAGTAAGCTTCACAGAACATAATATAGCACTCCACACATCAAAGCAGATTGTATACAGAGCACAGAAATACATATCATCATCATCATCATCATCATCATCATCGTTTAACGTCCGCTTTCCATGCTAGCATGGGTTGGACGATTTGACTGAGGACTGGTGAAACCGGATGGCAACACCAGGCTCCAGTCTGATTTGGCAGAGTTTCTACAGCTGGATGCCCTTCCTAACGCCAACCACTCAGAGAGTGTAGTGGGTGCTTTTACGTGTCACCCGCACGAAAACGGCCAGGCTCGAAATGGTGTCTTTTATGTGCCACCCGCACAAGCCAGTCCAGGGGCACTGGCAACGGTCTCGCTCGAAAATCCTACAGGAGCCAGTCAGGCGGTACTGGCAACGGCCACGCTCAAAATGGTGCATCTCATGTGCCACCCGCACAAGAACCAGTCCAGGGGCACTGGCAACGATCTTACTTGGCTTGCCGGGTCTTCTCACGCACAGCACATTTCCAAAGGTCTCGGTCAGTAGTCATCGCCTCGGTGAGGCCCAATGTACGAAGGTCTTGCCTCACCACCTCAGCCCAGGTCTTCCTGGGCCTACCTCTTCCACGGGTTCCCTCAACTGTTAGGGTGTGGCACTTTTTCACGCAGCTATCCTCCTCCATTCTCACCACATGTCCATACCAGCGCAATCGTCTCTCTTGCACGCCACAACTGATGCTTCTAATGTTCAGCTTTTCTCTCAAGATACTTACACTCTGACGGGTATTCACATTGACATTACACATCCAACGGAGCATACTGGCTTCATTCCTTGCGAGCTTACGTATGTCCTCAGCAGTTACAGCCCATGTTTCACTGCCATGTAGCATGGTTGTTCGTATGCATGCGTCATACAGTCTGCCTTTTACTCTGAGTGAGAGTCCCTTTGTCGCCAGCAGGGGTAAGAGCTCTCTAAACTTTGCCCAGGCTATTCTTATTCTAGCAGCTACACTTTTAGTGCACCCACCCCCACTACTAACTTGGTCACCCAGATATCATGTTTGTAACAAAAGTACTAAAACTGAAAGACCACCTGAACATGAGACGGGCACAGTTTGTTGCTGTATCAAAACTGAAACTCAAATTTCAGTCATTATATGAAATGCCACCTCCAAATACTTAAACACATGCAAAACACTCCCAGTGTACTACCACAACACTATTCTAACAATACTATTCCTCTAAACAAATAAACAGACACTGGAAAGTAACAATAACCCCAATGGCTTCACTGGTCTTAACCCTTTTGTTACTGTACTTAGTCTGAGATTTTCTGTGTTTCTTTCAATTAATTTTAACTATAAGAGAGAATTTAGTAAAATAACTTAGTTATCATTAAGCTGGTGTTAGGGACATAAATTGTGACTAAGGTTTGGTGCAAGATTTTAATTCAAAACTTACGAAAACAAGGCATTTGTACTACAAAGCCAGAAGCAGTTTCAGCCAGGTTTGTATCAAAAGGGTTAAACATATGACTGCAGATCACTAAAACCGAAGTGTTGGAGAAGAGATCTGGAGACTACACATTGTTGTCCAACAACTAACTTTATACCACAGGTCAATTACTCAGAGGTGACTGACTGGAACTAAAACATTAACCATCACCAACAACAACACAAATAACACCTACTCAAACACAAGCCACTTGGAGAATCTCAATGTAATTACTCAATCTGTTAGAAATAGTAACCAAATTCTCCACAAATTACACCCTATTGTTTAATATAAAGACGGGAAATGTTAGCTAATGTAGTTCTACAGGATGGTCACAGCTGGAGTGCTTTTGATCATTGAGCTGCAGCATGAAAGTTGCCTTGAAATAAACAACAAGAACAACTGCCATTGTTATCACTACCAAACTAGGAATATACTAAAGGAAGAAATCTATAAGAGGAAATCTATAAGAGAGTTTTAAAACTTACTGAGTAAGAGTGGATAATAAGTGTGTTTTTGTATGTTTGAAGTGCACACTAGAGATATGAGGTCGAACACATAATATTACACAGGATAAAGTAGGTGGAGAATATCTGGCTAAACAGCAGCAACTAGAGCTGACTTATGTCAACAAGACCTCTACCAATGTCCCAACAATGTTGTATTGAATATGTTAAGTGTTAAATATATAAATGAAAACAATATTCATCATCATCATCATTTTTATTGGTTTAAACTATAATATATTTTGTGGGTTTGATAGGTCAGGAATACCATATCTTTCCACATATTTCAGTGAGGAGCCTTTTCATTTAACTCCATTTTCTTAAACTGCTCTCTGATATGAACACCCAGAACCACTGACATATAACATGCATCACATGACATTACATATCCACATGAGGATGCCTTTATGTAGTCACTCAAACTGCTAGAAAGAGCAATCAAATCTCTGACAAATTAAACACCTTACCACCTTAAAAGAAGGACACATTAGATAATGTGGTCTGGAACAAGAACAAATGTCATGGCTTGACTGTTTTTAATCATCTCTTATTTCATTAAGGGTTGAGATAAGGACTTAACGTGTCACATATATAAACATCTTCCTCACATAATTCAACCGTTATTACCTGTATGTAAAACATAGGAGATGGCAAATGTCATTTACCTGTGCATAAAAAGTGGAATTAAATAAAAACTTGGCAACCTATCAAGGAATTTCATTAGATCTCAAGATATCTGTGTTTATCGAAACTAGTGAAACTGTGACATTCCAGACTGAATCTAAAATCACCTGTAAGAAGATTAGCTGAGTTTTTTTTTTTTTTTTCTTTTTATTACAACTTGGGAGAGTAAAAAATACCTGTAAGAGATTAAACCAATGAGAGAGAGAGAAATTTAACTAAAACAACTAGGTTACAATACTATAATCCTTTTCAACTTCATCATGGTGAGTAGTCTGTTTACTTAGTTATGTAATAGGAACTAATTTAAGCTAATAGAGTCAACAAGTTTAATGTGGTGATATCAATAATATAGAATTCATTATAACATTAAGGTCTACAATATTTGCGTCACTGACATGATATAGACAGAACATGTAAGGACCATAGTAATTGTGTCATTCCTATAAAACAGACAGCACATGTAATGACTGTGTCATTCTTGTTTTGTAGAACACTTAATAGTAATTACACAAGACATAATTATTTCTCTGCAAAATTATAGCCTCTTTTATCACAACCAAATTAGTCCTAAACGTGATGAGGATGTATAACTTTGTGAAGACCTGCATCATGTAAATAGATACCTTTGGAAGTGGACCAGAAAAGTCTGTCACACAAAATATTGTGTGGTGGAAACATTTTCCCAAAGAAAGCTATAAATTGTGTAATCGTTTCAGAGAAAGCTATGTTTTTGTGCAATCCTTTCAGCTGTATTATTGAGAATATGACACGATTAGTATTAATACAAGTCAATGAAACACCTTCACTTAGATAGTGCAAGGAAAACACTTTCACTTTTTCACCTGCAAGCAACTTTTTTGTGGGTGGGGGGATTATATATATATATATACACTGTAATGGGGGTGGTGAAAGCAAGTTATTAGGAATTGTAAACAGGAAAATGAGTAATGATTTTTAAGTTCCTGAAAAAGAAAGAATAAAAATATATCTACTTATCTATCACTAAACACATACATGCACTGCATGCACACAGAGCAAACTAATATGACATGTAAGTATGCTTGCTGGTCAGAAACTGAATGTGTGAATGCATGTGTATGTGTGAACATGCATGCATGTGTGTGTGTATGTGAGTACATACATGTGTGTGTGTACACTTGCGTGTGTGTGTGTGTGTATGTGTTGATGTCATTCGTGGATATGTAAATTTCATGAACAGGCACAGGAGTGGTTGTGTGGTAAGTACATTGCTTACCAACCACATGGTTCTGGGTTCAGTCCCATTGCATGGCACCTTGGGCAAGTGTCTTCTACTATAGCCTCAGGCCAACCAAAGCCTTGTGAGTGGATTTGCTAGACAGAAACTGAAAGAAGCCTGTCGTATATATGTATATATATATGTGTGTGTGTGTGTGTGTGTGTGTGTGTGTGTGTGTGTGTGTGTGTGTGTGTCTGTGTTTGTCCCCCAACATTGCTTGACAACCGACGGTGGTGTGTTTAAGTCCTGGGGTTGATTTGCTCAACTAAAGGCGGTGCTCCAGCATGGCCACAGCCAAATGACTGAAACAAGTAAAAGAGTAAAGATGAAACAAGTAAAAGAGAAGAAAAAAAGAGCTAAACATTACATTTCTGTGTTGATGAAATTTTCCCTAAAAGAACAAATCTCTCTACATCACCATCCTCATCTTCATCATCATTCAATGTCTATGTTCTATGTTGGCAGGGGTTGGAAGGTTTGACATGATCTAACAGGCCCAAAAATTACATCACTTTGGCATGGTTTTTAGAGTTGGATACTCTTCCTAACACCAATTTATTACACATACTGGATGCTTTATTTTGTGTCACCAGCACAAGCAAGCTCACCATACAGTTTTTTTTTAAACTATGAACCCCAAAGGAGGTGACTTTCAGCTGGGAGATAAGGGGTTAAAGTATGAGAGAAGGGGCCAGAGCAGAACAGGTTTGTTGTTGTAGTGGAGCCACAAGGCCAATCACATTTTAAGGGAGCATGAGGGATGATCAGGATGGAGTGGAGAAAAAGGTAAGATAATGATGAGGTATCTGTGTGACCCCTCAAGGTATGAGGTGAGCAGAAGTGAATAGGGGTAAAAAAAAAAAAACCAGGAGAGTGTATGGGTTAAGATTGCAAGAGTGTGTGAGAGAGTGAGAGATAGGGAATGTATAGGGTGGTGGTGAATATAATAAGTGTTGAGTGGGTGATAAGTAGGGGAAGTAGGGAAGCGTAGGTGATAACTGTAGAGATTGGATAGGGTTGAGGAGTGGATGCAGTAAACAGGATGATGAGTAGCAGAGTAGTAATGATGATTCAATAGACAGGAACAATAAGAGAAAGAGAGAGAGAGAGACAGACAGACAGACATGATGATGATGATGATGAGTGGTTGCGTAGGTTTCAAGAGTGGTGGGGAGAGTGAGAGATGTATGGTGGTGGAGAAAGTGAAAATGATTTGGTGGTTTGAAGGGAGCAGAAGTCAATATAAAATATGGGTGTAGAACAGTATTAACAATATGGAAAGGATATCAAATGAAATGGTTCCAGATTAATGAGTAAGATTAGTGGTATCAAAGGAAACCTACAGTCAGAGCAATAAAGGGTAATAGGGTGTCTTGGAGGATGAAACTGGATAAAGGGTCCAGTTGTACATAAACATAAATATATATATATATATATATATATATATATATATATATATAGAGAGAGAGAGAGAGAGAGAGAGAGAGAGAGAGAGAGAGAGAGAGAGAGAGAGAGAGAGAAAGAGAGAGAGAGAGAGAGAGAAAGAGATATGTACACACACACACACATTCAGCACTTCCAGAACACAGTTGGGTAAGTCTTCTCAAGAACTGCATAACACCAGTCATCCTGGTTCTTTGTCATCTTTTCTGTGAGGTTCAAGGTCCTGAGATCAGTACTTCTTCATACAGCTGTCGTCATCCATATGCATCACATGTCCATATCAGCACAGTCTTCTCTCTTACACATGACATCCAATTCCTCTTATACCCAGTTTCTCTCTCAATGCCTTTGTAATTAGTCATTCATACACACTTACATTACTCAGCCAACAGAGCATGCTTAATTCCTTTCTCTCCAGTCTTCTCAAGTCCTTTACATTCAAAGCTCATGGATCACTATCATGCTGCATTGCAGATCTAACACAAGCATCAAACAATCTGCCCTCCACACCAAATGAAATAACTTTTGTTGCCAGCAGTGGTAGAAGCTCCCTGAGCTTTTTCCAACTCAGGCTGCTACACTTTTTGAACAGCCACCTTCTCTAAGTATGTCTTCTTTCTAGCAAAATCTATCAACTACTTCTAGTGAGCCATCTGGACATTTAAGAGAATCTATTTCTGGTGAGCTCAAAGTACTTATTGCTCCAGTACAGCTATCACAAATGAAGCTTACTTTCTTTGTTAGTCTGCCTGTGATTTCACTACAATTCTGATGTGTCCATAGCCTACATTAGATATGGAGTTTATACCTACTCCTTTCCTCCATACTGAGCAAGGCCATTTCCCTGAAAATACAATTTTTCTGTCTTCTTTCTAAGCCATTTGTCTTTGATAGATTTACTGTAAGACTTTTCAATTCTAGGTTTAGCTTCCACACCAGAAATTTTCTCTCTAATTCTCTTATATGTTCAGCTATGAGAACTAGATCATTACATATAGGAAGGAGTTCCCATACAAAGCCAGTCTTAAAATCCTCTGTGATGGCCTGTAGGTGTATGATGAATAGAAGTGGACTGAGGACCAAACTTTGATGAATTTCTACTTTCATGCTAAATTTGTCACTGAAATCTTTGGCAATTCTCAGTTTACTCACTGCATCATTATACATAGCTCATGCAGCCCTCACAAGCCATTTATCTACACCTAGTTTCTTCAGTGACCACCAAATTACTGAACATGGGACCCTGTCAAACTCTTTCTCCAAATCAACAAACACCAGGAATAGCAATTTATTCTTAGCCAAGTATTTCTTCAGCAGATACCTCACTACAAAGATTGCATTTGTGGTACCTCTTCCAGGAAGAAAGCCAGACTGCACTTCATCTAGGTCTACCCTATCACAGATCAATTGCACTATAACTCTTTCTCTCTCTCTGTAACCTTCATAATCTGATGTATTAGCTTGATGCCTCTACAGCTGCTTCTCTCTAAGGCATCCCTTTTGCTTTTGTAGCAGTTTATGATAATATTGCTATGCTAAATCATTGGGTGTGAAACTTTCCTGTATAACTTGGTTAAGTATGCAAGCAGTGATCATGTATCCACTATCCAGGTGGGTGAACAAAGACAATAAGAATTACAAAGGACAACACAAGAAGAACAAAGTTTGACAAATATGGTATTAGGTTAATGCTTCAATGAAGAGGTTTAACATTTTGGATATTAACCCTTCACCAGAAGAATAGAAATGCAAGTGTTTGAGTGTATCTGTGTCTGGAAGGAGGATTGGTGTAAGTGCATGAGTGGGGTGTACATGTGTGCATAGCTGTGTGCAAATGTGAAAATATAGTGGTGCTGGCAGTGTGAAAGGATGTATAAAGAGGCAGGGATGAGAGAATAAAGGTATTTATGAAGTATACGGAATGGCAAGAACAAGACAGGTGTTATTGACAGGAGTGCATTTGTATAAAAAGAACACACAGGGCTGTGAAAACATATTTTAACAAAGGGCAAAAAAGCTTAAACTAGAAATTGAAAATGCTAAAATTCTGTGAAGAGAAGTGGAAAAATTTGGTAAAAATACACAACACTGGTAAAAAGTCTGGAGAATTTGGCAAAAAGTAGGAAGTGTTCAAGAAACTGGTATAATCTGCAAAGGAGATGAAATAACTGAGATGAAGGAGGTGAAAAATCCAAAGTTGCAACTGGAGTAGAAAAGAAAGAAAACAGCAGACAGGAGAAAACTGGTCTTTTTTTTTTTTACAAGAAAAAGAAGAGTGGGCAGTAAGGGGAGAGAAGCTACACAAGAAGTGGAAATGGGAGGGTGAATGGGCAGGTGAGTGTTAGTAACCCTATGTGTGTGCGTGTCTGTGTATGCATATGCACACACAGAGACATCTGCATTACAGAGGTATTGCATTCCAGAAACAAGACGTGCATGTGTGTGCATACAAATTTAATTTAATTTAATTTGTGGTCCGTGGGAAGAGCCATTCTAACAATGCGTCCTGCCCTAACTCTTTGAAACGCTTAGTTTTAGAATGGTGGCAGCTGATGAAGGAAATGTTCTCTATGTGGCCAGTGTGTTTTCTGTACTCCGTTTATCATTTTGTCCACGTTTTTTTTGCTACATCCTGTACCCAGATATGCATCTATATATACATGTAGATGTAGGTATGTACATACATGTACGTATATATGCATATACTCATATATTATTTGTATATATATATATATATATATATATATATTATTATTATTATTATTATTATTTTGAGAGTAGTGAGATGCTGGCAGAATTGTTAGTATGTTGGGCTAAATCCTTAGCGGCATTTTATTCATTTTTCCATTCTTAGTTCAAATTCCATTAAGGTCAACTTTGCCTTTCTTCCTCCCGGGACCAATAAAATAAGTACCAGTTGGACAATGGAGTTTGAGCTAATCAACTTACTCCTCTCCTGAAATTGCTGGCCTTGTGCCAAAATTTGAAACCATTATTATTATCATTATTTCACTTTGGCATAGTGATACTAATAACTCAATATAAATATACGTTAGAACTAAATATAAATATACTTCAGAGAAGTGTCAGTCAAGTGCAGAGCAGTAGTAAGAAATTATATAAGTGACAGGGATATAAGAAATTATGTAATAAACATCATCGACTTACAGCTGTTTCTGCTGTATGATACAATGCCCTCATAGTTGAGTGCTTGTGTGAAAATGGTGGTAACTGGTGGTAACAACTATAAGCTTATGGAGACCATTATATAATTTCTTATTTCCTTGTCATTTATTTAATTTCTTGTGTGTGTGTGTGTGTGTGTGTGTGTGTGTGTGTGTGTGTGTGTGTGTGTGTGTGTATGTGTGTGTGTGTGTGTGTAGTTTATTGAAACTTGTGTTGTTGGATAAAATTCAATTACAACAAACCATATACTCCACAACATGTGCTAAGAACTTCTCTTTCATTTGTTTGACACAATTTAATGTTCATCTGAGTGTGTGTGTGTGTGTGTGTGTGTGTGTGTGTGTGTGTGTGTGTGTAAGTGTCTATGATTGTTTATACACATTCACATATATTGTATACATATTGTCGGTTACATAAATAAACTTCAAAGTCCTAAGTACACAGATGTTGTAAAGTCTGTTATCTCTGTTAAATATGTCTGTGTATGGGTGCGCATGTATGCAGGCACCCACCATGATTTAAGGCAGGTAGTCATTCAGATACCTCCACTCCTCATTGTATGTGGAGTATGACAGCAATGTAAATAACCAATCACATGATCTGGTGCTAAGAGAAAAATAAGTGACCAGTCACATGATGTGGTGCTGCTGATGTGTTAGATTGAACAGGGTTTTTTTTCAGTAAATACATCTGTTGATGGTGGTTAGACATGGGTTGTGATCTTTTATTATGAGGAGACTGTTGAATGATTCTTTGTTAAAAGACATGTTTGTGTCTTTGTGCTGTGTACCTGAACGATACTGTAGCATGTATCAGTCTCTCGTAAAACTGGCCTCGTTATTTCCACTTTTTGTTAGCAAAGTAATGCTCTATATACTTTGGAGCTCCAACAACAACATACACATACAGGCATTACATATAATTATATAAGCTTTATCTCTCTCTCTTTCTCTCGCTCCCTCTCCCTGAACATGTACATATAAATACAGCCACATACACACACATACAATTCTACAACATATACATAACTTCCCCACTACCATCACTACCTATACATTCACAAATGTATGCATATATAGACACAACTATGCACAATGCTGGACAAAGAGAGAGAGAGAGGTGTCAAATTACACAGCTATATGACACAGCAGCCACAGTTGGTTTGTCTGTTCTTAGAGCTGACTTCCTGCTATTAGAGTTATTGACCCCATTTTTGGCTGTTACCACATTGGTTGATGTTCAGCTAAGGTCATATTCATCTGCTGACCTACACACACATCTCCATAGTCGGTGTCCTATCTCTCTAGTAGCCACAATCACTGGCGACAGAGGCAGTGTTAATACTAAGAGGCAATATTTATGCCCACTTACACATAAACGTTCTGTTAGAACAAACTATACTTCAGGAGTAACCATGAGAGAACCTCTCATATTGGCTTCTGGGGCAAAATGCTAGTGATATAAACAAGAGTTTGTCTCAGGGTATCAGTTAAGAAATATTTGATGAAATATTAAACAAAAAGATAGCTAATTGGTTAAACAGAAGAAGGTGGTGAACAATAAAAGTAGGGTGGAGATTGAAGTTAAAGCTGAATCAACATGGATGAATCTTCAGCTCATTTGCTTCGTGTTAGGCCCTCCACACACACACACACACACACACACACACACACACACACACCTCAAACAAGGAAATATTGAAGTGGGATCAGATGTGTTAGTTTCAATCTCTAATTAGGTTTTGTCAGAAACCATCTAATCTAGTCTAATTGTGCATGGAATTTGAGTAAATTTAATTAATACAGTGTTTAATGAAATCTACAGATATATTCAGTAATACACTATAGTAACAAAAGCAGATTGCTAATATATCATTAATTTATTATATATATATAAATAGAGACATACACATACACATAAGGATAGGTAGATAAATATAGACATATATTATAAACATATCCATACACACATACATACATATATATATACACACACACACACATATATATACACACATACACACACACACACACACACACACACACACACACAAACATAAAATTACACAGACATATTTCCAAACACATGCACTCACAGAGCACACATATGCACACAGACACAGACACGTGTGTGCGTATATACATATATATATATATATATATATCATCATCATCATCATTGTTTAACGCCTGTTTTCCATGCTAGCATGGGTTGGACGGTTCGACTGGGGTCTTGGAAGCCAGGAGGCTGCACCAGTCTTCAGTCTGATCTGGCAGAGTTTCTACAGCTGGATGCCCTTCCTAATGCCAACCACTCCATGAGTATAGTGGTTGCTTTTTACGTGCCACCAGCACAGGGGACAGGGGAGGCTGGCAACGGCCACAATCGGTTGGTGCTTTTTACGTGCCACCGGCACGGAAGCCAGTCAAGGCGGCACTGGCATTGGCCACGTTTGGATGGTGCTTTTTATGTGCCACCGGCACAGGAAATCACAACTATAATTTCCATTTGATTTTTATTTTGATTATCCACTCATGCTGTGGATAAGTGAGTTCACGATGTATCTTACACCAGCTTCACATAACCAGCCCCAACCCATTCAAGTACCTTGGATCGCAGGGCGTCTTGCTGTGCTTGAAGAGACCTTGAGTCAAGTACATCAACATCAAAATAATATATATATATATATATATATATATATTTTATTTTGATGTTATATATATATTTAATTTTTCATAGAACTTATCTTCCTTCTTGGTACCTTAAGGGGAAAAAAAATGCTTTTAGCGATGACCACATCCCATCCTTTTTTCATTATTTTCCCCATCCTAAAAGAGGTCACCATCCTTGGACTCATGTCTCATGCCAGTAGCTATACGATGGTAAAAAACTAAATAAATAAATAAATGGTAAAAAAATTACAAATCGAAAAGAAATCCCTCTCCTTCCCTCTCTCTACATATCTATCTGTCTGTCTACCTACCCACCTATCTATCTATCTCCATTGTCCTAGAACCCCACTCCAAAAAACAAAAACAATGTTCTCCTCATTTGATTTATATAAATGAACAAACTGTTTGCACATTCACAATTTTATTTGACAAGTTCTATGACAATCGAAAGCGCTAATAACAATGACTAAATAAAAGAATTCTTTTTCCAAAGTTCTGGCGACCTCCTCTTTTCTCAGTATTCAATATCTGTACACCACTTCTAACACTCTATATACAAACACACACACACAAAATACACTTTAATTGAAATAAAGTTTCCTCAAAATTAACATCTATATCTTCTATTCTATCTATTCTGTAATAATAAATGCGAAAGCAAATGTCGGTGTGTTGATGAAGACTGTTAATTATTTGAAAAATATTGTTCAATTTTAATGTGGAAAGAAACTTGGGGAGAGCTTTGGCTTTTAAGCTAGTGTATAATGTTCTTAGCTTAGTTTTTCCTTGGGGCTGGCCATATTGGAGCAATCTGGAGTATAACTTGCCAAAATTGCAAAAATAATCTGGAACTCGACTGAGGAAAGAAAACTCCAAATGACCTGTCCTTGTTTTCTTTGTATCGTCTGTCTGGATGTTTTGTTGTCTCTTTTCTGTATCACCTAATTGTCTGGATGTTCTGAGTTCTTGTCCCATTTTGTATTTATATATATATATATATATATCTTAATAATTTAGAGAAGAACCACCATGGTGCAACTCAAACGATGAAGGAGATCAGACACCATCAATAAAAGCGTACTATACAAAATACTAGTTTAAAAATCTAAAAAAATCCAAGAGAAAATTTGTAATACATAAAATCTATGAAATATTGGGCTAAAAATTTAAATCAGTTAAGTTTATAAAAACGAAAGTTTTAAAATATTGATATCAATTAATGTTTTTTATATTGACATTCAATTATTAACGTAACAGTGTCATCTCAGTTCATTCTAGGTATTTCTTAGAATTTGCTAAGATATTGATATTATTTACCTTTTTTTATCAACATTTCATTATTAACATACAATTGTCATCTTAGTTTATGACATTATATTTCTTGACATAATGTCTCCAAAGAAGAGATCTTACATTGGTCAAAAAATGATGGTAGCAGAGAAATTGAAAAGAAGGAGAGCAAATGAATCGTCACATGAGACTTCAATTAGATAATCACAAAATGCTGCATGCACAGCTACTGCAAGAGCAATGGAAAGTGATGAGCAGTGTAGTATTCACCTGACCAGGAATGCTGCATTTCTTTCATGTAGATTTCTCGCATGTGGTGCTGATGAGCGCACCCACAGGCTTAATTTATCACACAGATGTAGTTCCTATATCTGCTGAGTGTTCAGCGTGGTAGTGACAACGCTGACAGCCACAAAGGAAAGTATATCCACCGGTGCGTTCAAAAATCACATACCCCGACCCACTTTTCCATGACAAGGTTAAGGCCTGGAATCTTCCAAACAGATGCATGACATGTCATTTAGTCAAATTAGCCCTTCATTTACTCCACAAAGGTTTAGTCATCAATGCTGCATTTCCCCGTATCAAATGTTTCAACATAACTCTACTATATACACAAACTATGACATTTAAATCCCAAGCAATGCCAGGTATGTCTACTAGTTGACTTATAAACCTTTAATATCCTTGGTAGTATACTATGGTTACAAAACGAAATACTGTGTAGTTAGAAGTTTGCATCGCAACCAAATGGTTTTAGCTTTAGTCTCACTGCATGGCACATTGAGCAAATATCTTCTATTATAATCTCAGGCCAACCAAAGCCATGTGAGTAAATTTGGTAGATGGAAACTGAAAGAAGCCCACTGTGTGTGTGTGTGTGTGTGTGCGAGAGAGAGAGAGAGAGAGAGAGAGAGAGAGAGAGAGAAAGAGAGAGAGAGAGAGAAAGAGAGAGAGAGAGAGAAAGAGAGAGAGAGAGAAAGAGAGAGAGAGAGAAAGAGAGAGAGAGAGAGAGAGAGAGAGTTTTTTCAACCAATCATTGGGCCGATAGAGTAAGCCTATCAACAATGAACCTATACTGACTACTGGAAACAGCTGAAAGTCAAATTTACTAAAATAAAGAGAAATATATAATGACCATTATTTATACTTTGTCTTACACACACATACACACATGTACATATCTAATATTGTATATATATATTTTATTAATTTGCATGTGCGGCTGATAATTCGCTTACCGCTTGTGATGGTATTTCAATAATATCATCCCTATATATATATATATATATATATATGTTCAAAAATTATCTTCTCTGTTTTATATTTTTCAGGTTTCCTTATTTGCTCTTTACAGTTGCTTTCAGAACAGTAGAGTTTCTAAATTCATATCAGACATTTCTAATACTTCACAGTCTCATTATCAAGAATTGAACTGAATATATTTGGCATTTGTATTGTTTCTTATATACTGATTGAATTACTGTAGACTTTCCCCCACCATAGGTTTATTTTTATCATTAGCTTTATGCCTTAGCAGTCATATATTCAGTTGTTTGTCAAGGTCAAATTGTGACTATTAGGTGTTTTTATATTTTAATGTCAATAGCTACATTTTAATTTTTCATGTAACTGTTTACATGTTAATTTTGGCATTGTATCGTGATATTAGTATGATTTCTTATCGTCTTATATTTTGTGAGGAATATAAAACATGTATTTTCCTCTAGTATTTCCTTATCTATTTTTGTTTTATGGTATGTGGAGTAATGTTGTGCAATAGTTCCATGTTGTAAATGCATAGTAAGCCTACGCAAGAGTGCCCAATATAACAGCTAGTGACCTGAAGTTTGCAACATTCAGTTACATG
Source organism: Octopus bimaculoides (assembly GCF_046866305.1). Classification (NCBI taxonomy): domain Eukaryota; kingdom Metazoa; phylum Mollusca; class Cephalopoda; order Octopoda; family Octopodidae; genus Octopus; species Octopus bimaculoides. The sequence continues at coordinate 83,146,419 of NC_142936.1, read as the reverse complement.
ATTTCACAAATTGTGAAAGCACAGGATGTGTCCATCTTCTCTGATGTTCAGAGACAGAGTAGACACTTTCAAAGAAATTCAAAATGGCTTCCAGATGTTAAGGCAGTGGTTCCCAACTTGTGGTCTGTGGACCCTTGGTAGTTCGCAAAGGTAGTACTGGAGGTCTGTGAACATGTTAAGCTGAGAGACCTTTCAATATCCTGGGGTCTGTGAGAAAGCACATTTAAATAAAAGGGGTCCTTGGTAATGAAAAGGTTGGGAACCACTGTGTTAAGGCCTCTATCAAAGCTCAACAATAAATTTCCACTAACATACATCACAGTTTTTATTCAAATATAATGTGTCTAAGATTATTATTTCAGTATATTCTTCCTTTTATAAGATAGGAATGTATAGTATGAGAGAGATTTTACTGTTATTTCAAGCAAGTCAAATGACTATGTAGAGGCTCTGTACATAACCAGGCACTGGTGTGGCTGTGTGGTAAAAAGTTTGCTTTGCAAACACATGTTCTGGGTTCAGTCCCACTGCATGGAACCTTGGGTAAGCGTCTTCTATGACCTAAGCCAACCAAAAGCCTTGTGAGAGGCTTTGGAAGGTGAAAACTGAAGAAATCTGTTGTTTGTGTAGTGTGTCTTTGTGTCTGGGTTTGTCATTCACTACTGTTTGACAACTGGTGTTGGTATGTTTACGTCCCCGTAGTTTAGTAGTTAAGCAAAAGAGACTCAACAGAATAAGTACCAGCCTTAACAAAATACAAACGTTAGCATCAATTCATTCAACTAAAAACTTAAGGCAATGCTCCAGCATGGCCACAGTTTAATGGCTGAAACAAGTAAAAGATAAAGTATATATATATATATATATATCTATATATATAAAAATGAGAACTTGTGTCTGTCTGTCTGTCTGTCTGTGTGTTTCCCTAAAACTCGAGAACTACACAACCAACTTCATTCAAATTTTACACATGTCTTACTTAGGGTTCCGGTTGTGTTTTAGTCAAAAAAAATTTTTAACTTCTTGCAGAGTTCGAGCCCACGGCAACATAATATCTCCTCCACTATTTAAGTATTACGTGTCAAAAGTGAAACAAAAACACTCATGTCAAATACTTTCACTTTAAAAATGAAACTATTCCACTAACTGAAACAATCACATTTCGATACTGTAATGACAGATACTTTCACTTTACTGGTGTGTGTATATATATATATATATATATATATATATATATATACAGAGAGAGAGAGAGAGAGAGAGAGAGAGATGTATATGTATACATGTATATGTACACGTATATGTATAGATATATATAGAGATATAGATCTATAGGTGTACATCTAATATGTACACATATATAAATGCATACAGATATCTATACATATATACACCCATACACACACACACATATATATGCACACAAACACACACATTAGTCATTTGTTTTCTTATCCAAAACTACGTCAAAAGTATTGAATGGATCTTTAAGAAATTTGGAAATTATATTCTATGCATAATAGCCATAACCCCCATGAAAATTCATATATTTTTGATGTTGATGAAATTTTAACCATACAGATTACACACAAATAAAGTAATATTTCTAAAAATTTTTCTTCTTAGAAGTTACAAAGACCCCTTCATGGGGACCTCCTTTGGGTCTTTTTATTACCATTGCGACACATATAGTCCCCACACATTTCCATGCTGTAATGACAGATACTTTCAGAGAGAGAGAGAAAGAGAGAAAGAGAGAGAGAGAGATGTATATGTATACATATAGATGTATATGTACACGTATATGTAAAGATATATATATAGATATAGATCTATATGCATACATGTATATGTATACATGTGTAGATGTATATATATAGATGTACATGTAATTTGTACACATATATACATATATATACATGCATAGATATCTATACATATATACACCCATCACACACATACACATGCACACAAACACACACATTAGTCATTTGTTTTCTTATCCAAAACTACGTCAAAAGTACTGAATGGATCTTTATGAAATTTGGAAATTATATTCTATGCATAACGGCCATAACTCCCATGAAAATTCATATATTTTTGATGTTGATGAAATTTTAACCCGAACATAACAGATGAGCATTATTTGTAATTCAACGGTACAACAGTGTAAGACTACCCTTTCAGATATACTTACATTGTGATTTCTGCAATGTGGTGCATAAATTGTCAAGTAAATGAGACGCATCTTTGCCTCCACTGATTCACTTGCAAAGTGTTGAGTAAAATTATTTCGTTGCAGACCTCCTTTGAGTCTTTTTATTATCACTGCGACACACATAGTCCCCAGTTGGTAACATTGATTTCAAGGCCTTTCCAGATGAGAGACTGGCATTCCACTTAATGTCTATGTTCCATGCTGGCATGGATTGGAGAGTTATTAATGTAGAAATATGGTATCGTAGCTACTAACAGTTGAGGGTTGCGTAGTCTAGACGGCGTTTTTAGATTTCATTATTCTCTTTAACCCGGGCAAAGCCGGGTATTTCTGCTAGTATATATATATAAATAAACATACACACATACATGCATACATACATACATACATACATACATACACACACACACACATACATATATATATTTGAAGAAATGAATAGGAATAGCTTTTCTGATGATTTTTCCACTTTAATAATTAGATGTCCATAAATTATCTAATTATTAAAGTGGAAAAATTATCAGAAAAGCTATTCCCATTCATTTCCTCAAAATACATAACACTGTACCAAGGACTTTCTGTTTCTAATTCTATTGTGTATGTATGCATGTGTATATGTATACATGTATGTGTGTGTGTGTATCTATGTATACAGGTATGTATGTGTATATGTATGAGTATGTATGTATGTCTTTGTATGTGTGTGTCTTTGTCTATTGTATGTATGTGTGTGTCTTTGTCTATTGTATGTATGTGTGTGTCTTTGTCTATTGCTTGACAACCAGTGTTGCCTGACAACCAGTGTTGGTTTGTTGACATCCCTGTGACATTACAGTTCAGCAAAAGAGATCAATAGAATAAGTACCAGGCTTAAAAAAATATTGGATCAATTTGTTTGGCTAAGCCCTTCAAGGTGATGCCCCAGCATGGCCGCTGTCCAAAGACTGAGACATGTAAAGGATATAAAAAAAATAACTGTTCTACATTTATTGTGAGACATAGTCCTAAGATTTACGACTTATATCACGTGATTTCTTTCTTTTAAAGACAATTAGAGGTTTGTTGAAGAGGAGTTGGCTGCTACATTTAGCAAGCTTAGTAGCTACAGAGAAATCCTGTTGCCACCTTCACCAACCATCATCTCCACCACCACCACCACCACCACCACCACCACCATCACCGCCACCACCAGTTTAGAATCAGTTAGTAACACAGCTGACGAGTGAGATTTCAATGAAACAGTGTGTATGCATGCGTGTGTATGTGTGCATGAAAACTTGTGTGCGTGAGTAAGTACTTATCAATATGTCTGAAGGTTTGCATTTGTCTACATATGTATATATTAGCATGTGTGACTGAGAGTGTGTGTGTGTGTGTGTGTGTATTCATGTATATGGTATTAAGTCCATTAGAGACTCAGAAAGATTAAGAAACTGAGAGGTGTGTAGGAGAAAATAGGTCACACTAATTTAGTATAATTAATAAAAATATGTTATGATGACTAATCTGGGTAGAGACAACAATTTATCAAGTGAGGTGTTGAATTAGGTTAGATACTATTTGATTATTTAGGAACAATATAGCAGAATTCGAAATAAATCGATATTTAACAGGAATGTGTTTAACTATTTTCTCTCCGTTATTAGTCACAGCTGACAAGCGTGAGCCAAATTTATTCTCTCTTTTTCGTGTCCACCAAACCTAACTAAATTGTTATTCTCTAACCAAAATATAAAACACCAAGGTTCTGATTTACAGTAAAAAGTAAAAAAAAAAAAAAAAAAATCTTTCCACTACTTTTACATCATGTCTTTAATCAAAGCACAAAAATGTCAAAAACTAAGTCATGGATATCTTGAGAGGCACTTACTAACAATACACGCAATGAGAGAATTGGTGATATAACAAGTGTTTTGTTAATTTACTGTGCTGGTCTGAAATCATCACAGTGGCCTGTTAGAAATGTCCACAAAGTTTGCATCACCAGTCTGGAAACTCTGTCTTACTCAGCATACCAATCTCCAGGAAACTGTTCAAAAACATGCAACCAGGTGAAAAACCCACCATCAGGCATTTACCATACACTGAATGTCTTGCTTCCCTGGATATGGACACACTAAAGCTCTGATGTCAGGCAACTGACTTGGTAGACATCCACAAGATTATCCACCATGTTTCCAACAACAACTTTGGGCACCTTTTGAATTTCATGTCTCACACTCACAGACATGCTTTCAAAATCAAAAACAACACAGCACCCATGATTTGCAGAAACATTTTTTCATGCTCAGAATTGCTGAAGCATGGAATAAACTACCTGCATCCTTCAAAGCTTCCATGCTTACTGAAATTTGCCAACAGTACAACGGATGCCCCCCCCCACCCCTGTTTTTTTTTTGGTTTGTTTGTTTGTCTGTTTGTTTTCTTTGTAGACTTATTCACTGTTCACTTCTTTCACATATTCTATGTACTATTCATGCAGTTTTGGTTACTCATTCCGATAAGTTGTAGTGAACCTGAGCACTGTATAAAATAAATTCATTATATTACATGAACTTCCTAGGGTTCAACTGAGATATTCATCAATGAATGACAATTGGTGACACTACCATCAGTTAAGATATCCATTAACCCATTAACATTTAAGCCAGCCACATCCAGCCCATATATGCTACCTGTTTTATGTTTAAACTGTCAAGATCTGGCCTCTTACACCTACCCTACAATGTCATTCCCAAAATATACAATCAGGCGCAGGAGTGGCTGTGTGGTAAGTAGCTTGCTTACCAACCACATGGTTCTGGGTTCAGTCCCACTGCGTGGCACTTTGGGCAAGTGTCTTCTACTATAGCCTCGTGCCGACTAAAGCCTTGTGAGTGGATTTGGTAGACGGAAACTGAAAGAAGCACGTCGCATATATGTATATATATATGTATGTGTGTGTATATGTTTGTGTATATGTGTGTGTATATGTTTGTGTTTGTCCCCCCAACATCGCTTGACAACCGATGGCGGTGTGTTTACGTCCCCGTAACTTAGCAGTTCGGCAAAAGAGACCGATAGAATAAGTACTAGGCTTCCAAAGAATAAGTCCTGGGGTTGGCTTGTCGACTAAAGGCGGTGCTCCAGCATGGCCACAGTCAAAATGACTTAAACAAGTAAAAGAGAGTAATCACATAATCAAAATCTCAAAGCTATGAGATATTACATGATTAAATCAAATTAAATCAAATTAAATCAAATTAAATCAAAATAACGAATAAATAAGTATTAAATTTGACAGAATGCTAAGAGGTTAATTGGTAACATTGTCATCTAAGAGCTACCTCAGTGTACGACATCATCCATTTATAGAAAGTAGTAAAATGAATTGCTGGGAGTGTTGATGATACCCAAGTTAAGATGGCTGTTGGTGTCATGCCCTACTCAAAATGGCTATCAAAACTAGAATAGATACAGGGATTAAAATAACTCATTACATTCAAACTATTTATACAGTGAATCATTTATATTATTATCAAGCACTGGTAGCTGCAGTGTAGCTGTCAAATGGACAATAGCCTGGGGTTATTATTGTCTATAGTCTATTCACATTATTCTATCAAAAGTAATGCGTATTTATTCACATTATTTTGAATTAATCATACATTATCTCATAGCTTAGAGATTTTTATGAGGTAACAGTTAATTTTTAGAATGATATTGTAGGGTTGGTGTGAGAGGCCAAATCTGGCCAGTTTGAAGATAAAACAGGTAGAATATTTTGGCCAGATATGGCCAGATCAAATGCTAAGGGTTAGGTGACAGAGAACTTTCACCACAAGAGTGAAGCTAAATGCCCATAGCACTGCTGGACTTCTTTGTATGGCAGCATTAAGAGCTCCAATGTTTAATGATACTACACAGTAAAACATTAGGAAAATCTAATTAACACAACAATTTAATAACTCACTGCAACTTTGTTTTTGTAAATTTACTTAGAATAATTTTTCTGCTTTTGGTTAATTGATATAACCAGAGTTTTAAGTCCAAAATGATAAGAACATTCACAACCATGTGTGTGTGGGTGTAGTGAAATATGTATGTATATATTGTATATGTATTCATATATATATATATATATATATATATATATATATATATATATATACATATATATATATATTGTGTGTATGCATGTTTGTATGTATGTACACATGCACGAACACACACACGCACACACACACACACAAAGTGTTTGAATAATTATGTGTCAGTGTGAGTGTGCATGCAAACATCTATGTGTGTGTGTGTAGATAGACAGATAGACACACACACACACACACACACACACACACACACACAGATATTCCTTCATTAAAAAAGATAGGAAGATATTAGGTATCCTGGTATTTCCAAATGCTGGTACCGCCTTCACCATCACCATCCCCACCAGTAGTATCAGTACCCCCAACAACCACCACCACCACCACTACCACCAGCTACATTTGTTGTTGAAGGAGTGATATTCCAAGGCTTAATGGTTGGCATTGTGGTTGAGATGCTTCTGGAAGTGAAATGGTACAACAAGGTGGCAGTTATGGAGAAGTATAATGAAAGTATTCATTGTTGGGTATTTGAAAGTTTAACTTACCACTGCTGACTAACTCTTTGACTACCACTACCACAATTGTCAACACCACTGCCATCACCACTGCCTACACCACCCTTCTACTGTCAACAACACCACCACCATCACTGTCAACATCATCACAATCACCAATGAGAACATCATCAGAATAGGGATGCTCTTATATAAAAAGCCTCTGATATTTTGATCTCAACTAACAGACAAAACTAATGGAGAAGCTTCTGCACAGTCACACATCATCATCGTTTGACGTCCGCTTTCCATGCTAGCATAGGTTGGACGATTTGACTGAGGACTGGTGAAACCAGATGGCTACACCAGGCTCCAATCTGATTTGGCAGAGTTTCTACAGCTGGATGCCTTTCCTAACGCCAACCACTCCAAGAGTGTAGTGGGTGCTTTTATGTGCCACCGGCACGAAGGCCAGTCAAGAGGTACTGGCAACAGCCACGCTCAAAATGGTGTATTTTACGTGTCACCTGTACAGGAGCCAGTCCAGCGGTACTGGCAACGAACTCGCTCAAATGTCTTTTCATGTGCCCAAGTGCCAGGAAGGTGACGTTGGTAATGATCACGCTCAAATGTACAGTTTAAGAGAAATAGTAACCACATCTTTCTTCAACAACATGTTCATTCTTAAGTCATAAACTCAAATTCCATGGATTTTGTAGCTTCAGAGCTGAACTGATTGTGTATGTTATGTCAGTCAGGAATAGGGATCAGATTATTTATTCCTACAATGGACCGAGAATCTTATCCATGAGAAAAATTTATCCATTTCACATAATTGTGAACCTTTAGTAAATTTCATTCTTTTGCAAACAGACAGAACAAAATCATAAAGTGTTGTTACCAACTGCAGATAGATATAGACTACCCTTCTATCTGTGTGTGTGTGTGTGTGTGTGTGTGTGCATGCGTGCGGGTATCTATCTGTCTATCTATCTACACACAAACACACACACACACATAGATAAAACACTCTGTAAGATGGTTAGTGTTAGGAAGGGCAACCAGCTGTAAAAACCTTGCCAAAACAGACAGTGAAGCCTGATGCACCCTTCTGCCTAGCCAGCCCCCTGTAAAAACCGTCCAACCCATGCCAACATGGAAAATGACTTTAAATGATGATGATGATGATGAGAAACACCTCACTTGCAGATTCTTCCTCCTTTCCCATCCCAACAAGTTTTGGAGGCACCTTCTAAATCAGTGGTTCTTAACCAGAGTCCATATGACCCCTGAGGGTCCATATAAGATTTCTGGGAGTCCATACTAGCAAAATTGTAAATTAGGGATTTGCAGTAGGGTTCATGTAAAGATTTGACATAAATGTCCCTATTGCAAGGAACAGCTAGGGTTTCTTTCTCTAACATTTTACATAGTTCAATCTATGCAAGTTAATGTGTGAAAAACAAAATTAGAATTTTGAAAGAAGTATCTATAAAACTAATTTTGAAACATCAAATGATTATGGGGTCCACCAAATGAAGTAGTAATCAAAGGGGCCTAGAATTATTCACCAAATCTCTTGATTTTGTTTTTGGTTTTTACCCTACCAAATTCTGGTGCCACAAACATTTTAAGTACCACATTTAATCTTTTGATTAAATCTATATTATTATATATGTATATATGCGTGGCCGTTGCCAGTACCGCCTGACTGGCCTTCGTGCGGGTGACACGTAAAAGCACCCACTACACTCTCTGAGTGGTTGGCGTTAGGAACGGCATCCAGCTTTAGAAACTCTGCAAAATCAGATCGGAGCCTGGTGTTGCCATCCGGTTTCACCAGTCCTCAGTCAAATCGTCCAATCCATGCTAGCATGGAAAGCGGACGTTAAACGATGATATGTATGTATGTATCTGCGTCTTTGTGTCTGTGTTTGTCCCCCCTCCAACCACTCGGTGTGTCAGTGTGTTTACGTCCCCCGTAAATTAGCAATTCAGCAAAAAGTGAGCAACAGAATAAGTGCCAGGCTTAAAAATAAGTCCTGGGGTCGATTTGTTTGACTTCGAACCCTTCAAGGCAGTGATGCTCCAACATGGCCACAGTCAAATGACTGAAACAAGCAAAAGATAAAAGTTGTATGCATACAGACAATATATCTTCAGACATGTACACACACGGACAGAAGCACATCTGCAAATACACACACACAATGGAAATGGTAGTAGTAGTAGTAGTAGTAGTAGTAGTGTTATGATAGTGGTGGCAGTGATAATGTGGTGGGGAGGTGAAGGAGGTTAATGGGTTGTGGTTATTAAGTTAGATGGGTTATGATGGTAGCAGTGGTGATGGTGATGGTGGTGGCAGTGGTGGTGTTGCAGAATACATTTCCAGACACAGAGACAGTACACATATTACACACACACACACACAGAGTTGCCCTTATAATCACAAGTGTCTTCCAGACCAGACATCAACAGTGACTGCAAAAATATGTTGGTCCTTCATAGGAATGTCACAGTTGTTGGTGGTGGTCACAGTGGTGATGATGGCAGAGGTATTGATACTGGTAGTGTTGTGGGTAGTAGTAGTAGTAGTAGTAGTAGTAGTAGTAGTAGTAGTAGTAGTAGTAGTAGTAGCAGCAGCAGCAGCAGCGATAATGAGATAGTGGTGAAGTAATTAGTGGGAGTATAACTGGTAGGGGGTCGGGGTGGGGGGTAATGATGGTTGTGGTGATGTAGGGCAGTTCCGCTCCGGTGTTCACATCATTATTTAAAGGTCAAACAGACCAGACACACAGAGGAAGATCCTGTATTCATTATCTCCTACAGAAGTACAAAACACATGATTTATGTAGATTTTAGAAGACTGGCAGGCAGTGTGCATATGGTCGCATCTATGGCAATACAACAGTTGAGTAATGACAGCAGATCAGTAAAGCACACCTTATTATATCTATATATGATAGGGACTCCCCAAAGGTCCCTGTGAGCTATCCATCGACCTAGTAGAAATTACTTAATGCTGTATCATTGCCCTCCTGGTATTAACCCTTTAGTATTCAAAGTACATTATCAAATATTATGTTTCTTCATTTGCATTGTTTGAATGAAACTGGCTACTTGGAAATCGAGCAAAATACCTTTGGATAAAGGACTGTATAGGCAGTCCTTAAAATTCATCTATTTAACCTTCATTTCTAATAATTGTGTGTTTGTAAAAGGGGATATTGAAAAGTTCCTGGCTTGAAGGGTATCATGAAAGGGCTAGTTGGAGGCTCAACTTTCTAAGTTCTTTTACAGGGCTTAGAAAAACTGAAGGACCACTGCAACAGGTGTGTGAATCTGAGAGAGGAATATGTTGAATAAAATCATAATTAACTGCTCCTCCTGTATTTTCTGTTGCTAAAAACCAGTAACTTTTCAGCACCCCTTTATAATTATAAAAAAATATATGTGTATTTGCAGGCAAACCTCAGGATTCTTGTCAAACTTTCATTTTCCTCAGACTTTTCAAACTTTGAGGAGCACTGAAGTCAAACAACTCTTGAGTACTGCCTGTAGCTCATCCCTTCACTAATACTGCTAGCCACTACCCTTTTCCTCTGAGCAGTCATAAAAAATAAATTTCAAATATTTGGATGGTCAGAATCAACAGATGGCTCTGTGTTGAGAAAACTTTAAAATTATTATTTCAATACAGTTCTCCTCCTTCCATTACTCTTACTCTATTGCACCTCTCAGATCTCCACATCAAATACTTTGTCCAGTTCTTTCCTCTTAGAAATGTTAATAATCTGAATTCTTTTACCACTTAAGTTTTTCCTTCAGATACTGACCTATAAACACAATTTTAACCATGTCAGTCTTATATGTGTGGATCTACAAAGGTCAAAATCAATAATCCCTGTTCTCCTCCTCCCTGTGTTATTAAAAAACACTCCAATGTGTAACTTAAACATTTTCAGATTCATTTAATGAAACTATCATACGCACACATGTGTGTGTGTATATATATACATACATATATAAAAATTATGATGAACGTAAACAAACAAATGAAGTTTGCTTTAGAGGCGTTGAGATGTCTTAGAAAGTTAAAGAAATTATTTTTAAAATTCTCAAATGCAGGATAATGCTAATAATATAACCTGAACAGGATAAACTACCCCTAATTTGCAGAAAGAAGTTTTGATGGCCAGCTATGAGATTTGAACTCACACCCCCGTGATTATGCGTTATGGTGCTCTGACCGTTAAGCTAAACTGCCCCCCAACACAAATTCTTCCACAAATTTAAGATATATAGAAATCTCACTTTATGAGATGCCATCGCATGTTAAATTCAAATTACGGTGAAAGTAAACAAACGAAGTTTGCTTTAGAAGCAATGAGATGTCTTAGAAAGTTAAAGAAGTGATTTTTTAAAGTCTCAAACGCAGGATAATGCTAATAATATAGCCTGAACATGATATATATATAAATAGATATATAAGGTGCTGTGTGATAAGAGGCTTGCTTCCCAATCATATGATTCTGGATTCAGTCAGACTGCATGGCACCTTGGGCAAGTGTCTTCTACTATAGCTTCAGGCTGATCAAGGCCTTATGAGTGCATTAGGTAGACAGAAACTGAAAGACGGCCAGCTGGCGGAAACGTTAGCACGCTGGGGGAAATGCTTAGCGGTATTTTGTCTGCCGCTACATTCTGAGTTCAAATTCCGCTGAGGTCGACTTTGCCTTTCATCCTTTCGGGGTTGATTAAATAAGTACCAGTTACGCACTGGGGTCGATATAATCGACTTAATCAGTTTGTCTGTCTTTGTCCCCTCTGTGTAGCCCCTTGTAATCAGTAAAGAAATAAGAAATTGAAAGTCCTTCATACATACATGTATATATATATATATATATATATATATATATATATATATATATATGTTTATATTTGTGTCTGTGTTTTTCCCACCATCACTGCTGACAACCGGTGTTAGAGCGTTTACATCCTGGTAATTAGCAGTTTGGCAAAAGAGACTGATAGAATTAGTAGTAACCTTTAAAAAACCCAAATCCTGGGGTTGATTTGTTCAATTAAGACCCTTCAAGGTAGTACTCCAGCATGGCAGTAATCAAATGACTGCAACAAGTAAAAGATAAGCTATATATATACATGTACATATGAAAACACATGTATATGTGAACTAAATATTCAGCTGAAAAACACTTTTCAAAAGAAAAAGTGGAAGGTAGCCTTTGACATTTATTTCACGTTCTCTTGAAATTTATAAAATTCATGTGGCTTCAACTCTGTGCGTGTGTGTGTGTCTGAAAGTAAGTTGTGTTGCATTCACAATCACAAGATTGTGGATTCGATTCCCAGATTGGCAGAACATTATGTTCTGAACACTTCAGTTCATGTTGCTTCAGTTCTCCTTGCAACTCCATCATTGTCAATGGCATTTCTGCTTCCATACATGACCTCTTAGATGAGTCAGTCCTGTTGCTGGTCTACATGGTTTGAAGCATAGGCGACAAATGAAACTTGAAACTTACTGCCTATATTCAACTGATTAGGTCTGCACACATCACCACACTTCTATCACCAGATGACTTTCACTAGATAAGATGACAAGTGAGATCTCCATAACGGAGACATCTGTATGCCATTGGATTATAGTGATAAATACTTATACAAGTACCACTCTCTGAGTTTCCATGGTTAGTATCTAGTGACAGACTGAAGCAAAATGGCCAGTAATCATGTGAAACAATAGGTTTTACTTCAGAGTATCCCTCTCGTAGAAGGATGTGTGACAAAAGCTAGAGGTCTTTTACTCCCTGTGGTTTTGTTGGGCATTTCTGTCTCCATGCTTAGATGGAATGTTATTACATGTGCTAGTTAATCTATAGCTGAAACCATAACAGATGCTACTACTCCAGGTCAGAGAAGACCTGGGAACAATAATGGTTAAGAGGTGATTCCGTACTCCTCAAAACCCTGGAATTTCTGAATAAAAGCCCTACTACTGGATGCAATTTAAAGTCATACACAAATACATACATATATATATATATATATATATATATATATATATATACATATATATATATATATATATATATATATAATTCAAAAAGAAGTTATATTGGCCTCATGAAGGGATGGTATCATCCAAGGAAATGTCTGCCATGATGATTCAAAACACACAAAATATCTAAAGGTATATTCTTTCTCCCTCTGAAGACATTAGGCTCAGAAATATGATTCCTTCACAATTAACCACATCATGAGTTGAGTACACTGAAGTACTATCAAGTACCAACAGTAGTAGTTGAACTAACAATGTCAAATATGGATTCACTGAAGACAAGGAAATTCATCACCATGAGGAATTTCATCACCAAATGGCAGAAACTAGAGAAAGCATTATGGTAGGATGCACAATTTCCATGGTCCTATTAATGGCAGCCATGAACCTACTTGCAAGAGGTGGGAGGAAAAGAGGACTGAAACTGATGGAAACACCAGGTATCCAGTCTACAGGACCTTCATGTATGACATAATGGTCATGGTATCATCAACCCAAGTTATAGTGCAGACACTAAGTTCACTGGAAAAGATAACCAGTTGTCATGTATGAAGTTCAGTTCAGCAAAATCTCAAAGCCTGCTTATCCTCAAAGGAAGGCTGACAAATGGCATTTTCAGCATTCAGGGGTCTGAGATTTCAACAATCCAAGAAAATGGAGGCTGGCACCTTCGAAAGAATCATGATCCTACCCTTCAGGATAATGGCAATGCCCAGGACACCAGAGGACAGCTAATAAAAGCCAACTGCATGGAAGGTTCAAAGTATGATTCTTTCAGTATGACACTATACACAGATCGCAAAGGCAATTTTTGCTTTATGACTTTGGCATGACTCAGGTAGAGGCAATAGAGAGCCTGCACAGAAGATTTCTGCAATGGTGGGCTGGGCATTCTACCAACTTTTAGCACAGCTAATCTGTACAGCAAGACTGCCAATTTCATCAATAGTGTATGAATGTAAAGACACTAAGGTAAAAGTAGTCAGTACATTGTTACATCTGTGAATGAGAGAGTCAGACACACCAGCAAGACCATACCTATGGTACATGTGTGTGTGTGTGTGTGTGTGTGTGTATGTGTGTGTGTGTGTGTGCGCGCGCGCGTGTGTATTTATATATATACATACACATACAGAGAAAGACAGATATATGTATATACATATAAATTCAAAAAAGGATAAAAAATCTTTTACAAGAATTTTATCTGGAAGCCAGTGTGTAAAAAAATTCATGAGGGAAATTTCTATTCCCAAGAATATAATTATTCGTTTATATTTATATAAGGGTATTACTACAGAATAATGCCACACTGAATAATGTCCAGTGGGTGGCATTATTCTGCAGTAATGCCCTTATATAAATATAAACGAATGTATATACATATATGTATATCTGTATATATATATACACTAACACACATATATATACACATACATACAGATAAATATATGAACATACATATATGTATATCTGTGTGTGTGTGTGTGTGTGTGTGTGTGTGTGTGTGTGTGTGTGTGTGTATAGATATAGATCATCATTATCATCATCATCATCATTTAACATCTGTTGTCCATGAGGGTTGAGCAGTTTGACCAGAGCCGGCAAATTGGGGAGCTGCACCACACTTCAGTTTGATCTGGCATGGTTTCTACAGCTGGATGCCCTTCCTAACACCAATCACATTACAAAGTGTGCTGGGTGTTTTCCATGACACCACATGGGTGCTTTTATGTGGCACTGCATGGGGTACTTTTATGTGGCACCATAACAAGTACTTTTCACCATCAGAGGGACCAGGCTTAACACTTTTTCTGTGGAGACAAGTCTTCTGGAGTGAGTGGTGTTTGTGTGTGTGTGTGTACATATAGATATATGTACATACATATATGTGTGTATACATATATATATATATATATATATATATATATATATATATTATCGGATGTGGTGTGCAAGAGAGACGACTGTGCTGGTATGGTCATGTACTACGGATGGATGAGGAGAGATGTGTGAAGAAGTGCCACTCTCAAACAGTTGAAGGAATCTGGGGTAGAGGTAGACCCAGGAAGACATGGGATGAGGTGGTCAAGCATGACCTTTGAACGCTGGGCCTCACAGAGGCAATGACAAAAAACCAAGACCTCTGGAGATATGCTATGACTGCGAAAACCCGGCAAATAAAGTGAGTTCATGGCTGTATCCTACGTCAGTTTTGCATAACCAGCCCCAGCCCATTCAAGTACCTTGGAACATAGGGCGACCTGCTGTGCATGAGGAGACCTTGAGTCAAGTACATCAACATCAAAATGAAAATCAAATGGAAATTGTAGTCGTGGTACCCATGCCGGTGGCACGTAAAACGCACCATCCGAACATGACTGATGCCAGTGCCGCCTTGACTGGCTTCCATGCCGGTGGCACATAAAAAGCACCAACTGATCATGGCCATTGCCAGCCTCCCCTGATCCTTGTGCCGGTGGCATGTAAAAAGCACCCACTACGCTCACAGAGTGGTTGGCGTTAGGAAGGGCATTCAGCTGTAGAAACATTGCTAGATCAGACTGGAGCCTGGTGCAACCTGCTGACTTCCCAAACCCCAGTCGAACCATCCAACCCATGCTAGCATGGAAAACGGACATTAAACGATGATGATGATGATGTATGTATATATGTGTGTGTCTATATATATTTATCAAAGAGGATAATAAAACAGATCTTAAACTATTACATCATAAAATACATAATTTTTACATGTGTTTCACTACTATATTGCGTAGTAGTCATTATATAAACAATTGCATAATCACTTGGAAATGACAGATCTTCAGAAGAAAATACTAATTCAATCGATTGTTATTTACCAATCTCAGTTGGTAAGCTGAGCGAAATGAGAGCTGCATGTAAATTTAGTAGCATTTTTTTATTATTAGTGAGAGAAAGAAAATAGAAAGAAAAAAGGATGGGTTGTAACTAAAGTGGAGTGTCTGAGGAAAATAGGAAATTCAACACCTAAACTATTATAGAACAATGACAATTTTAAGCTAACAATAAAACATAGCTAAGAAGTTAGTAATAGATAAAAAGGTTGGACAGTATGCATTTGCTCAAAGATATACATGCACAGTTGCATTCACCCATATACACCTTCTTTTTCTTTTACCTCTTACTTGTTTTGGTCATTTGACTGCAGTCATGCTGGGGCACCACCTCGAAGGGTTTTAGTCAAATAAATTGACCCCTATTTATTCTATTGATCTCTTTTGCTGAACCACTAAGTTATGGGGATGTAAACACACACCAACACCAGTTGTCAAGCGGTGGTGAAGGACAAACACAGACACAAAGACACACACACATACATCGATACATACATACATTCTTACACACACACACACACACACATATATATATAGTCAATTCAAATAAATGAATAAAATTAACGGACAACAAAAGGACATGTACAAGAAATGTATTAGCTTAATGCTCGATGAAAAGAGAGAGTTTGACATTTCGAGCATAGCTCTTTGTCGGAAAGGAGAAAGGGAAAATTCAAAAAAAGGAAAAGAAATCACCAATGATGGGCTTCTTTTCATTTCCATCTACTAAAACCATTCACAAGGCCTGAAGCTTTAATAAAAGACACTTGCCCAAGGTGCCAAGCAGTGGGACTGAACTCATTCTTTTCCCCTTTAAAGTATCACTACTATAGGTATTTATACTCTGATGAAATTAAGAACTTAACTCATAAATAAACAAAACCCTTGAATCCATCACTGTACACACACACACACACACATACACACACACACCTATATATGTATTTACGTATGTACCCACACATGTGCTATCCGCATTGGTACACCATGATCTATACACACGCAGATGAGGGTTGATTCATATGATAAAGAAAGTGGGCAAAATGAAATATTTATAGAAAATATTGCAAAGAATTTGAGAAGTCTTTCACCATTATAATTATTTATATTCTGGTGAAATTAAGAAATCAACTCATAAATAAACAAAATCCTCGAATCCATCACTGCACACATGTGCACACACACACACACACACAGAGTTGCATATCTATGTATGTATGTATTTATGTATGCTTGATGATAACCAAACCAAATTTTCATCATTTCAAGCCACTCACCCGATGAGTATTTCTGCCAAATTCAGTGAAAATCCGTTCGGCCGTTTTCCAGTAATTTTGCAAACAAACAAAGTCAAGTGATTACCCTGCTTTCGCTTACATGCACAGGGTAATAAATTTAAGGATTTGATCATTAATTCATTTATTTAGGATTACATATATGTTTTCTGATATCCAACCCTGCCCTTTGTCTTTAAAACCACTGAAACACAAACATGTTATGTCTTCTCTTTTTGTCTCTTCTATTGTTTCTACAGCAGCAGTTGTTCCTCAGGACACACCTACAGTAAAATAACTCCTGTTGATGTACTTTCTAACTTCTCTCCACTGAAACCTCATTAGTAAATATTCTATTCCACCTACAAAACTGCACCCTCTAGAACATGTCTATCACCTATCAACACCAAATATCAATCACACTAACTGCACCTACATTCATTTATATACAGGGTGACCCAAAAGTAGGTTTACAGTTATCATGTAGGCACTTTAAATTTCTTTTATAATATTTTATTACATTTAAATTTTTATCTTACAAACTGAAAAGGGAGCTTGACAAAATTAACTAAATTAGCATAGAATAATGGTTTCGATTTTTTTTATAATCAAGATCTAAACTGTTAATATATGAATGCGAAAGAGATAGTTGAATAACAGTAAACCTACTTTTGGGCCACCCTGTATATCTGATAATAATTATTAAGCTATCTAGCATTTAATGCTCTACTATTAAGAGTTCAGATACTGTCAGTGGAATATGTCTTTCACCCATCCAGGGTCACTAAGGTACTTTACTATTAACATATTCTGTTTTCTCATTCATTTATATCCTATCACCACCATCACCTCCATCACAAGTGCCACCACTACTACTACTACCACCAACGCAACTACAATCACATACAACTATCACAAAATTGGCTCTAGGTCTAATCAAAAGAAATAATTAAAAATTTATACACATATAGAGCTAGATATACACAGTTACAAACAAACACATATATATTCACACGCATCTAAATATATGCATGTGTAAAAGCTAATATCAATATGTATGGTTAATCAATAGCTTAACCTCTAAACACTGACTGAAATATCAACATTTATTAACTGTTCAGATGTTGATGGCTGGCAACAAAACATTGATTGAATCAAAGCCAAATAAAGACTTCAGAATACTTACATTAGGAATATCTGGTGGAGGCTTCTCAGGCCTGGGGGGTTTCCAAGTGGTCTTCTTTGATTCCTTGTTGTAGTAGAAATATTGTCCATTTGATTTATCTTCAAATATATCCCAGTTTTCACTGTATTTCTTTATAAACACACTGTTGTCCATCTTGGGAGGGATTTTCATGAATGACTGTATTAGCTGTACATTTTCATACAGTACCTCCGACTGGAACAATGCAATACAAGATGTTAGCTCATTTGTAGAATTCATATTTCTTTTAGAATTAATAAAGTTTATTAATAAAGTGAAAGAATGAAAACAGCAGATGCAAAATTATGATTATGAAGATTTTGATATATTGGGTAGCATCTAGTCAACTGAATCACACTGCAATATTTTACGCGTATTCAAACAATCAAACCTCATAAAATATAGAGACAACATTTCTTTCTATTCAAAGTTCTCTCAAAGTTATTGTTGGTTATGCTCTTTCAATAAAAATCCTGTTTTAGCTGAATACATTCTGGATGAGAAAATGAAATTTGACTAAATATACACAAGTGGATGAGACAGAGACATGTTTTATAGAGGAAGTTCTATTGTAGGTATTTTTCAAGTGTTTAGTTGAAGAGAACATCATTGAGTTATTAATCTTGTGAACAATAGTGAGGGGTTTGGGGGGGGGTGCTACAATCTGTGTGCATCCTTGTGCATTAACTTTGTGATTCGTTCAACAATATCCTTAGCAACTGCAAGGAAAGCCACACTTCGCTGATGAGAGCCCTTCATAAAACTTAATGAATTTGTTGAAATATTTAAAACAATATTAAATACATTAACTAATACTCATTTTCCTCACCACATATTTATTTGTAGCTATTTTTTTTCTTCTTTTTTTGTAAATTCCCAGCATTAAATATGCTAGCATCCACTTAAATGTCTATCTATTTGACACACCACACAGTTATTTCAGATTAGATTGATTTAATGTTAACTATATTTAAAATGTTAACACACCAACTTCACTATAATTCTATGCCTTACACACACACACACATACATCTTCCAATCCTTCCAAGCTAGTGTTTTCACTTTCATGACCCCGTCTACTTCACAGTTCTGTCACGGTGTCATACTGTGTCTTCTCTAGCATAGTTTCTACAAATAGATGTCCTTCTTAACATCATCTGCTTTACAGAGTGTATTGGGTGCTTTCACCAAATACTCAAAAGACAAAACCTCTCCAAGGTGTGGGGTGTAGCATTGAAAAGGAAGTGGAAGTATGATGGAGGGGCAGGAACAGGTGTCTTGCTGAAGAGGAGACATTATATATATATCATCGTCATCATCATAATCGTTTAACGTCCGCTTTCCATGCTAGCATGGGTTGGACGATTTGACTGAGGACTGGTGAAACTGGATGGCAACACCAGGCTCCAATCTAAATTTGGCAGAGTTTCTACAGCTGGATGCCCTTCCTAACGCCAGGAAGTGTGTATATATATATACACACTCATACACACATATATATATACATTTATACACAATGCCAACCACTCCGAGAGTGTAGTGGGTGCTTTTACGTGATACACACATACATATATATACATATAGATATATATATACACACACTCATACATATATATACTTAAACATACACACATGTATACATACTTATATATACTCACACATACATACACACATGCATACATACATATATAAATATACACATACACATACATAGATACATATGCATGTACATACATAAATAAATACATACACACACACACACACACACACACACATACATCATCACCATCATCATCGTTTAACGTCCATTTTCCATGGTGGCATGGGTTGGACAGATTGACTGGGGACTGGTAACCCAAGAGGCCCCACCAGGCTCCAATCTGATCTGGCAATGTTTCTACAGCTGAATGCATATATATATATTTATTTTTATTTTTATGTATATATATATATATATATATATATATATATATATATATATATATATATACAGAATAAAAAGTTTTGAATGATACAACAATGCACTATAATACAAAAAATGGACTATATACCTGTTGTAATTTAGTTATCTATAGTCCAATGATATTTTGGAATACAATTCCTTTTTCAGATATTCTTAGATGGAGTCGCTGCTATAATCTGTATATATATCTATGTATGTATGTGTGTGTATATATATGGAAATGGGGTGTTGTTCTTCAGCCCCAGATCAGCCTAGATCCATCAGATCTCATACCAAAGCTTTGACTTTTTGATCTTTTTGCATATCAGAAACTAGACTGCCTAAAGTATTGTCATAACAGCAGAATGTAGAGTTTAAGAATGCTATTTTTAACTGATTGCATAGAAACTCATGTATTTCCTAATATTGGAAAGGAACACATGTGTGTGTGAGAGAGAGAGAGAGAAAGAGAAGTTATTATATGTTTCATAAAGCATATAGGAAAAGTACAGTACAAAGTAGCGAATACACAAACGCACACACACACACACATACACACACACACACACAAACACACAAACACACGACATTGCTTTTGACATCTAGCAACTTTTATTGTAGCAGTGAAAAATCTCAAATATTTCTGCTAGATAGAGTTATACAACAACAACAACACACAATTGCTATATTATATAATATATATATGGACTACTGTCACACCAATGTACACACAGCCACATTTTCTACGCAGGTATGGTTATGTGGTAAGAAGTTTGCTTTCCAACGACATGATCTTGGGTTCAGTCCTAGGTGTGACACTTTGTGCAAGTGTCTTCTACTTGAACCCAAGAGCTTACCAAAGCCTTGTGAGTGAATTTGGTAGGCAGAAACTGAAAGAAGCCGGTGAGCTGGCAGAAACGTTAGCACGCCAGGTGAAATGCTTCGCAGTATTTCGTCTGTCTTTACGTTCTGAGTTCAAATTCCGCCGAGGTTGACTTTGCCTTTCATCCTTTCGGGGTCGATAAATTAAGTACCACTTACGCACTGGGGTCGATGTAATCGACTTAATCCCTTTGTCCGTCTTTGTTTGTCCCCTCTATGTCTAGCCCCTTCTGGGCAATAAAGAAATAGGAAACTGAAAGAAGCCTGTCATATGTATGTATATATGTGTGTGTGTGTGTGTGTGTGTGTGTGTGTGTGTGTGTGTGTGTGTGTGTGTGTGTGTGTGTGTGTGTGTGTGTGTGTGTGTGTGTGTGTGCATTTTAGCATCTTGGCTTGATTTCATTTGGTAGTTGCAAATGTATATGACTGTATGAAAGTAATAACCTTCCTTTCCAATCTTCCATGGAAACATGTCTGAGCATGTGAAGAATTACCTGATTTGGAAACAGATAAAAATTGGGAAATGGAAGGGCATCTGGCAGAAGAAAACCTACCTCATGAAAAAATGAATGTTAAATGGTGGTGACAATGATAACCCTAATAACTTCCACGTCACTCATCCACTATTTCGATCATTATTTGTAGTTAACTATTTATTCAGTAACTGTTTAAAGTTTAAATTAGCTGCCAAGAATGTATTACAAAAAGGTGGCTCAAAGCTGGCTTATTTTCCAGAGAGAAAAATAAGAAGATATAGGTGCCATTTCAGTTTATATATTTAGACAAATCTATGCTCTATTTTGGCCAAACAAATATTTTCCGCCATTAGAGGTACTGATCATCATCATCATCTTCTAACATCTGTTGTCTATGCTGGCATGGGTTGGATATTATAACAGGGGCTGGCCTGCTGGAGAGCTACACCAGGTTCCAATTATCTGTTTGGCATGGTTTCTACAACCGGACGCCCTTCCTAACATCAGCCATTTTGCAGGGTGTACTGGGTAAATTTACGTGGCACCAGCACTCATTATCATATTTCTAAAGCTGTTATTTCAAGCAAATTTAACAAAACTCCTTCTCCTATAAAGAACTACAACCTGATAAAGGAGAGCATATGAACAATAAGATTTCAGTGTCATAAATACACCAACTGGTTGTCAAGCAGTGATAGGGGGAAAACACAAGGTGCTACACAATGGGATTGAACTCAGGGCAATGTGGTTGGGAAGCAAACTTCTTACCACACAGCCACACCTGTGCTTATGCATTGTTTACCTATTCTAGTTTTTACAATGGTAGGTTGAGGTTTAAGAGAGATTTGGCTGCTGTTTCTAGCTAGCTGACCTACCACATAGAGGCTACCTCATTCATTCAGAAGACTTTAAGATAATGTGTGTGTGGAAGTAATTTTATGTTGAGTACACAACAGTAATGTTTACACAAGTTGCTAAATCTTCAGCAAGCTTGTGAAATCAGTGAGAAGAACTGGATTATATGCTTTAAGAAATAATTTGGTTTGGTTGACAGATCGGATTAGCTCTGGATTGGTCAGTTATTTCAGTGGTTTCGCTGACCTTCCATACATTTTAATCACAATTCTTCTTTTGATCTCAATCTTTTCCACCACAGTTTTATATCTTTTCTTTCCCAAATGACATTCTGGACTTCTGTAACCATTTGTAGTCTTAGAAACTAAAAACAATGAAGTATTGTAGAGGAAGATATGTGAGAGGATATATATATATATAGTGTAGGTGAGTGATGTGTGTAGCCTATGTGTTAATACATGTAGTGTATGTGTATGAGAAGTGTGTGTGTGTGAGAGAGAGAGAGAGAGAGAGAGAGAGAGAGAGAGAGAGAGAGAGAGAGAGAGAGAGAGAGAGAGAGAGAGAGAGAGAGAGAGAGAGAGAGAGAGAGAGATAGTGTAGTATGTGTGTGCATGTGTGAGTGTGTGTGTAATATATGCGCGAGCAGAGTGCGAGTGCATGTGTGTGTGTGTGTAGTGTGTAAGTGTATTGTGTGTGTGTAGTGTGTAAGTGTATTGTGTGTGTAGTGTGTAAGTGTATTGTGTGTGTGTGTGGTGTGTAAGTGTGTGGTGTGTAAGTGTATTGTGTGTGTGTGTGTGTGCACATATCACACCTTCCCTCCCTATAAACTACAACAACCTCACGAGTCTGGAAGGACATGCAAAGGTTATGAGTTCCGACACTCTTCCTTTCAGTAATAAACTAAAATATTTATGCAAAAATGTGGCATTTTGAAGCAGTTCAGAACAGGTGATTAAAATTGTAAAAAGGAGCCTCCCAAATTTAGGTTAACAGTCAAAATATTAAGACTAGTCAAGAAGTAACTAATCTCAAATTTACAGAGAAATAGTATAAAATTCAGACAGTAAAGGTTTCTCCTACTTCAAAAAACTGAGTTACAAGTGTTTTGTAATGGCAATGACATCTTATTTTGACTATTTCAATTCTCATAACTGAACGTCTTGCCTCTTTCTAATAGAGTTAGTCAACCTCAAATTAATGCACCAGATGCAGTGTTTGATCCTCAGAAAGGGGGAGGTTAAATAAAAAGCCAAACTCACCATCTTCAATTCAGTTTACATGCTTATCTTTATCTAAGCTCTGTGACTGAAAGAGTATGATTGTGAAAACAAGCAGCTGAAATGTAGTTTTTCTACAGGATCTCAAGGATCTCAAGAGCAACATTATTTGTCAAGTTACATAACTTAGAGATCAGGGAGTCTCTCCAGGTCAAGTTGCTATTTCTCTGTATTGAGAAATCACAGCTCAGGTACTACAATCATTAGATTAGAATGTCTCAGGGAAGAATCACAAGATGGCTTCTTCAAGCTGAGCCAACTTAGAAGAAAACTTAGAAGTAGACCAAGAGCAGGATGGTTGGGTAATACCCAAAGTTTCAGTTAGTCGTGCTTGGAAGTCCAATAGGAAAGTCTACTTATGCTTACTTTTGATGGGATCTAAGGAGGAGATGTTACAGGACTCCACCCAGGAATTGTGGGTAGAGAAGATGGATGGATGGAACATTAAATTAAACAATAACAATAGATAATTTCAGTCTAAATTCAAACTCTACAGGAACTGACCTTACATTTTATTAAATTCACATTAATGAAATATGTACCAGTAATATATTGATGATTTAGAGGCTTTCATTCTTCAGTTTTGTCTCAACAAAAGAAATCAATATTTTAGCAATAACAACCATAATTTTAATTCACCAATATAATTGGACAAAATCCAGAAATCAGTTGCATCCTTCTTTGGTCAGAATCAAGATTATTGATTGTCAATAACATTAGAATGTAGGATTGGTTGAAGATAAACAGAAATAGCAAAAATATTTCTGACAGTTGTAGAATAAGCTCAATAATCCAAGAAGTTTATAAAGATGCCTGACACTAAACAATGTTGTTGTAGGTTAACCCAACATTAGCCCTATTGTAGTAAGTCTACCCTGTTGTGGTAGTTTAGCCCAACATTAGCCCTGTTGTGGTAGTTTAACCCAACATTAGCCCTGTTGTGGTAGTTTAACCCAACATTAGTGCTATTGTGGTAGCTTGGCCCAACATTAGCCCTGTTGTTGTAGTTCTATTCCTACAGGCATCGCAGCCATGACTCTATTTTTGTTTATTTTGACTTTCAGTGCAGATTTCAAATCCTTCAAAAGTTTTTGGGACAAGACAACGCTGTCACCAGAGACAGAGAAAGAAAAATTTTACAATGCTATCGAGTATGTCATTTTAAAAAATCTCTATGATTTGAGGAAGATCTGATACTATTTCTAATTGATTGACTAACTACTACATTATCATCTCAGGAAAAGCAATTTATTTCAATGCTAGAGAACAAGGTAAATTGGCAAGTGTGACCTCACACTCACATACACTTCACTTGAAGGGAACTGGAGCTTCACTCTGTTGAGTGAGGGTAAATCTTCAGTTTTTGAAAAAATGAGCAAACTACATGTATGGTATAGAGAGGGATAATTTAAAGACAGGTATTTTCCCCATCTGAAAATAAAATAAGTGATGTCTTTTTTATCCTAAACTTTACTCAAATAAGATTAGTGAACCTTATTAAATCAACTCTGAACCAATAAAAAGCAATGTTGTAGTTTGAAAGATTTATGAAGCACCAACCTAGACATTGTTAAACATCTAACTTGGTCTTCTGATGTGGTTAGAATATCACAGAAAAAAATTGTAAAACTGATTGTTCAAACAAAGCCAGGACTGACTTAGGAGTAGACCAAGAACAAGATGGTTGGATAACAGTTCATAGTCACAGTTGGTCACACTTGGGAAGTCAACTGGAAAGTGTAATTATGGTAGTGTCCGATGCGACACTCTAGAGGAGGTGCCCGAGGACACTACTCCTACAACCATCCCAGAGAAAGTAGGCAAAGAAGATGGATGTTTGGATAATTTAAGTTTCTGTAAAAAAGCGAGATGTGACATTTATGTCTTCCTTTAAAAAGATACATAATAAAGTGAAATAGCTTGAACTTAAATTTGAAACCAAATTTTTTTATAAATAGTCAAACTGTGGTAAAAGAATAGCGCCCATGGCTGAGGCTGTTGTGGAAAGTTATATGTTCTAGTATGCTTGCTAATATCTGTAACAAAATACTGACCATCACATCACATCCATGCGGTTTTATCTAAAAAGAATATTCAATTTCATCAATTAAACAAAACCAAGTACGCTTTGTTGGTAATGAGGAAAAATAATGAACTAAACCTTATCTTTATGTGGCATTAATTAGATTTCTTACTATTTCATACTCATACATTAATGATGTATACATACATACATACATACATAATGAAACTATACACTGATCACTGATATATACTAATCACATTTGTATGTATATGAATGTATACATACAGAATGTAAAAGAGACTGGTACAATGTAATCTAATAATGTAATCTAGTTATCTAGAACATATTTTGAACATTCATCTAACCTGTGTTAAAATACCAGTTGTGCCATCAGACACCTGCTGAGACCTTTTTTTTGCAACAATAACAAATTCCACTGTCACTAACATCACAGAGGCATCACCTGATTCTATGGTTTTTTATCAATAAACGAAACTAAAATACCACCATCACTAACTGCTATTCTCCACCACCATTATCGCAGCCATCACCTTCAATATACCACCACCACCACCACCACCACTACCACTATTACTACAGGCAGCATCAGTTTAAAATTAAAATATATTACTTAGAGATTATTTCCTAAGAAATGAGATGAGAAGATGACAGACGGAAAAGAAGTAAAAAATACACACAGAACCACCAAGTCTCATTGAGGAGTAAAAGAGTTTTTAGGTGTTAGAGTCTTTGAAATGATGATGCTAGAGTTTCTTTTATGAGAAGGTATTTACAGGTTTGCTATTGAGCAACTCCTCAACAGAGATTTCAAGATATAACACCTACTGATGTTGTCCACCAATCATTGAATATCATAGAGTGAAATAATTATTTCTGTATTGTCTAGTAAAACAGTTGGAACTGGTTAAACCAAGTTCCACTATAATACAAAAAATATGTTTGCTTTGATAATGACACTTATTACTTGCTTAAACTAAAACATGTAAAAGAAAACAGTAATGGAATGTTGTATAATGCTGTATATGCATTAATATATTTTCTTTTTTTGTTTTTACTACTATAGGCACAAGGCCTGAAATTCAGGGGAGGAGGCTAGCTGATTACATCAAGCCCAGTGTTAAACTGGCATTTATTTTATAGAACTAGGAGTGGCTGTGTGGTAAGTAGCTTACTTATGAACCACATGGTTCTGGGTTCAGTCCCACTGCATGGCACCTCGGGAAAGTGTCTTCTACTATAGCCTTGAGCCAACCAAAGCCTTGTGAGTGGATTTGGTAGACGGAAACTGAAAGAAGCCCGTCATATATATGCATATATATATATGTATATATATGTATGCGTATGTGTTTGTGTGTCTGTGTTTGTCCCCCCCAACATCGCTTGACAACCGATGCTGGTGTGTTTATATCCCTGTAACTTAGCGGTTCAGCAAAAGAGACCGATAGAATAAGTACTAGGCTTCCAAAGAATAAGTCCTGGGGTCGATTTGCTCGACTAAAGGCGGTGCTCCAGCATGGCCACAGTCAAATGACTGAAACAAGTAAAAGAGTAAAAGAGAGAGTAACTGGAAGGGATGAAAGGCAAAGTCAACATCATCATCATTTAACATCTGTTTCCATACATGAATGGATTGGACAGTTTGATAGCAGCTGCTAACGCCTGAAAGCTGCATCAGGCTCCAGTTGTCTGTTTTGACATGGTTTCTAATGTTGGATGCCCTTCCTGAAGCCAACCACTTTACAGAGCATACTGGGGTCTTTTCACATGGCACCAGAACAGGGGCTTTTTATGCGGCACCAGCACAGGCGGATTTCACATGGCACCAGAACGGGGGCTTTTTATGTGGCACCAGCATAAATGCTTCTTATGTGACACCAACACAAGTGCATTTTATATGGCACCAAAACAGGTGCTTTTTACATGGCATCAGCACCTGCGAGCTTGCAAGACAAGGACCTATCGACTGAGAAAGTAAATGGGGTGAGGAACATAACTGTAAAGGACATGCCTCTCTGTATGGGTGACCACAATTTTACATAGCTTGATGTAATTGATGTAATTTGAACTTTGAGTGTAATCCAGAGAAATGTTGCTAAGCATTTTGTCTAATATGATAACAATTCTGCCAGCTCAGATATATGTTATGTATACACCAATGTGATATTGTCTTTGTTCAGCCCAGAGTCAGCCCTAATAATACTGCAGACCTATGATGAAAAACATTCCAACCATGACCATTCAATCCATTAGGGCTATCAAAGCAATACATTAATCAATGTCTTTTTATTTTTGAAGGTAAGGTATGATTCAAGGAAGGTTTGACTACTTTTTCTAGCAAAAGGCTCCGTTTTCATTCAACCAATATGATGTATCAATTACAAAGGATAGCTGTTATGAACATCAATCGTTATAGGGAAAATTTAAACATTGCTTTATAAAATACATATGAAATGTTTATGACAGCTTACTGTTTATATAAACAATGTGTAGAAATAGCATAGAAGTAGAGTAGTGGTGATTGAGGAGGAGGAGGGGTAGTAATAGTAGTAGTAGTAGTAAAACAAGTACCATTGTTAAACCAAGGTTAGTAAAATATGTTCAGAATATAGTGGCTATGTTTATAAACTGCATAAATTGTGATTACAAAAAAAGAGGGTAGAAGTATGCTATATATATATGTGTGTGTGTGTGTGTATAGATAGATATGTGTATGTATATATATGTGTGTGTGTGTGTATATATATATATATATATATATATATATATATATATATATATATATATATATATACACACACACACACACACACACATATATATATATATATATGGGAGAATGTACGAAAAAACAACAACAGACGAGGACAGGTGGTGTAAACAACAAAAGGATGTATTAGTATGACGCTCGGGAAAACGGAAAGTTTTTAACGTTTCGAGCTACGCTCTTCAACAGAAAGAATACGGAGATAAGGAGAAAAACACGGAGAAAAAAATTGAATAGTGTTCAGTCAACGGTCAATCATAGTAATGGCTGACCGGAAGTTAGAGATATTTTTTCACAGGAGAGCTAAGAAAAGGGGGAGATAACAAAGGGGGAGAAAGAACGGTGATCGAAGAACGAGGGGCTGTGTGTGTGAGAGATAGAATGCTGGTGATTTTGACGTATGTATGTGTGAAAATGGGGAGGGGAGAAAGGAGTTGGTCAGTTGTAGTGTGTGCATGGTGTGATGTGATGTGATGGTGTTGGGAGGTGAGGAAGGCATGGGTGGAGTGTGGGTTATATAACATTCATTTCTTATCCACTTTCTATGTGGGCATCAACTGAACGGGTCATCACAGTCTTGTGTCAGTTCTTATATGAAGATACTACTCTCCCAGATAAATCAAAGGATCACATCTTGTCTCAGTATACGTGTGTGTACATACATACATACATACATACATGCATTATGCAACACCTTTTGCTATACAATATTCAAGCTTGTCTAAATGACTTATCATTACTATTATTTATTTTAAATGACAGCAAGAGTGGCGATGTGTGACAGGCATCTTCAATAAGCTATATTCAATAATATCAAAATAAACAATACCTTCTTCTTCTCTCATGACAACATACATTAATGAAGTAAAAGCTAATTACTAATTGAAATGTAATTGAAGCTGCATCTAGCAGCAAACTGAAGTATAATACATTTTTGCAAGCTGAAATCCCAAAGGTGTTCACTTGAGCTATTTATATATGTCACTAGGATTACACCAAGAATATATTAGCAACTGGTATGATACTGTACTTTCCACCATACAAGTCAATAGTTTGTAGTGTAAACATTCAAACATCATTCCTATCTCTCCAAATCCTGATGCATTTCACATGGAATTTTTGGTCTTCCAAAGTCATCTTCATGTATATAATAGGATCTTTCTGATTTGGCAGACACCAATTTTTGG
Source organism: Octopus bimaculoides (assembly GCF_046866305.1). Lineage (NCBI taxonomy): Eukaryota > Metazoa > Mollusca > Cephalopoda > Octopoda > Octopodidae > Octopus > Octopus bimaculoides. The sequence goes on along the minus strand of NC_142936.1, from coordinate 83,116,753 downwards.
CGTTAGGAAGGGCATCCAGCTGTAAAAACTCTGCCAAATCAGATTGGAGTCTGGTGTAGCTATCTGGTTTCACCAGTCCTCAGTCAAATCGTCCAACCGATGCTAGCATGGAAAGCGGACGTTAAACGACGATGATGATGATTTACTGTGTTTTCTACCGAAACACTTTAAAACTTCATGTACTTGTATATTTTGTCTTACAGAACAGAGAAAAATTTTTATATTCAAAGTTGTTACATGTTAAAAGTTGTTACATGTTAAAAGTTGTCGTATTTCAGTAATTTCAACCAATCACTGACGTCTATTGAGATGAAAACAATTACTGCTGTGGCGGTGTAGTCCCAAGTTTGAAAATGTTTCGTTAGAAAACAAATGGTGTCCGCCAAATCAGAAAGATCCATATAATCTTTTATCGTTTATCTTTTACTTATTTCAGTCATTAGATTGTCGCCATGCTGGGGCATCCCTTTGAAGAAATTCTAGTTGAATGAACCGACCCCAGTCAATCTTTTTTTTTAAACTGCTACTTAATCTATTGGTCTCTTTTGCCGAACCGTTAAGTTACTGGAACATAAACGCATTAACACCGGTTGTCAAGCAATGATGAGGGGAGGGCCAGACTTTAAAGGATGCTGATGATGACGAATAACACAAATGGTCAGAGGTTCACTACACCTGTTCCAGACATGTTTTTTAATGATGAACAAATCAATTACATCATGTAAAAAAACTGTTTTCTTCAGGTGAATTAATACATGAGTGTCTGTATGCACTGTTGATACACAGGTATGTTATCTTTGGCTCTACCTTGGTGTCCTTATTATTAAAATATCTTGATTCTATTGGATCCTGCACATAATTATATATAAATATATATATATATATATATATATATATATATATATATTCTTTTATTTGCTTCAGTCATTTGACTGTGGCCATGCTGGAGCACCACCTTTAGTCTAACAAATTGACCTCAGGACTTATTCTTTGTAAGCCTAGTACTTATTCTATTGGTCTCTTTTGCTGAACCAGTTATCAAGTGATGGTGGCAGGACAAACACAGATGCACAAACATATACACACACACACATATATACGACGGGCTTCTTTTAGTTTCCGTCTACCAAATCAACTCACAAGGCTTTGATCAGCCTGAGGCTATAGTGGAAGACACTTGCCCAAGGTTCCACGCAGTGGGACTGAACCCAGAACCATGTGGTTGGTGAGCAAGCTACTTACTTCACAGCCACTCCTGTGCCTATATGTATGTATCTATAACAAGCTTCTTTCAGTTTCTGTCTACCAAATCCACTCACATGATTTTGGTTGACCTGAGGCTATAGTAGAAGACACTTGCCCAATGTGCCACACAGTAAGACTGAACCTGGAATTATGTGGTTATGAAATTCAATTTGTATGCCAGAAAATATGGTAAATAAGCTTTTAGAAATTATTTAAGTCAGTTGGTTGTATTTTTCTAAAATGTTCAGAAGATGTGAACTTGTATATTTCGATGTTGAAACAACTACAATAGTTAGTTGAGTCAACAAAGTTTTGGCCAACAAGATCAACTGTCAACAGTTTGGATAGTGTCTGTAGCCAAGGTTACTTCATTTTCAGTGATCTACTATAGCTAATTATAAGCAGTTGCCATGAGATCTTTGGAAATATGTTGTGCATGAGAAGACCCGGCAAGCCAAGCGAGACCATAACCCGTGGCCTATGCCAAGGGTGTAACCAGCCCACTTATGCGTACCTTTCCTTCATTGGACACTAAACTCTGCTTGCGAAGACCTGTTGGGGCAAGTGAAATCGAAATCGAATCAAATTTGATGACTGGCACCCGTGCCAGTGGAGTGCTAAGAACACCATCCGAGCGTGATCATTGCCAGAGCAGCTGTCTGGCTTCCGTGCCGATGTTACATAAAAAATACCATTCGAGTGTGATCATTACCAGCATTGCCTTACTGGCACTTGTGCCGGTGGCACGTGAAAAAACATTCAAGCAAGGTGGAATGGACTGGCTCCTGTGCCGGTGACACATAAAAAACACCATTTGAGTGTGGCTGTTGCCAGTACCACCAGACTGGCCTTTGTGCCGATGTCACGTAAAAGCACCCACTACACTCTCGTAGTGGCTGGTGTTAGGAATGGCATCCAGTTGTAGAAACTCTGCCAGATCAGATTGGAGCCTGGTGCAGCCATTTGGTTCGTCAGTCCTCAGTCAAATCATCTAACCCATGCTAGCATGGAAAGCGGACATTAAACGATGATGATGATGATGTATGGAAAAGGAGCATTATTTAATTGATGAGGTGTTAATAAGATGTTAGCCAATGGATTCAATGCAATCCCTTAAATAAGGAACTGCATGGAATATAGTCCTTATAATCTGCTAATACACAAAAGCTTATTTTAAGAGCATTGCTTTGTACTGTATGATAAGATGTTGGGGTTTCAAACTCAATTATGAACAAAGTTTCATGTAATGTTATCATTTGTTTATAAAACTTATGAAAATAAATCTGAGTAATTATTATTATTCTATTTAAATAACTTGACATTATTTTATAATATCATAATATTCATGCACACACCACACACACATAGGTGTGCGCATACAATCACACACACCTATTTCCAGGCAATTAATGATACAGGTCAAAAACCGAAGATGAAAAGACTATGAATATTACTAAATTACATTTTATAGATATAAGCATCTCATTTTGTACAGAACCATCATTCAGTTTATGCTTCACTTGGAGAGAGAATGCTTTTGCTGCCAATCGATGAAATGTCTTTCTGAACTTCTTTTCCACCCTATCAATCTGATAACTGTAGAGAACGGACACTGAACAAGAGACTTGAAAAGGAGCTTGATAGTACATATATGAGAATGCTTCATACAATTCTTAATCTTTCTTGGTAGCAACACTCTACGAAGCAGTGACTGTATGGCAATCTTTCTACCGTTATGTTGTTAATCAGAGAAAGAACAGAATTTGCAAGACACTAATGGAGAAGCAAGGATTTATTTAAAAATTTATATATATTTACTTCATTATATTCACTGCGGTGGTATTTTGACCATATAGCACGTGGTGTTTAGATGAACAATCGAACTGGTCGTGTATATACGTACACATATATGTATGTATGTATTCGTGTGTATATGTAAGTATTCATATGTTGTGTACATATATATTTGTATTTATATACTGTATTCTGGTATATCTTACTGAGGAGGCAAAGTATATCTTTTATACAGAGCCATAAACCCTGGATCTGGGATTATCCAGTAATCTGCTACTTTATTTGTCTTTTCACCTTGTGTTGTATGAACACTTGATGTGGTTTTGGAGTCAGGCTTTGACTGCCATCTCTAGCATGGTGGCATCTTAGATACCCTCAATCATAATTTTTAAAATAATTATTACCTATAAGGTTTTTCTTCCCATGCTGGCTACTTGATATGATCGTTATTTCAAATGACGGTCTTATACTTATTTATATTAAAAAAATATATATATTGACATACATACATAAGTACATACAAAGATATACAAGATTTGTGGTGCTTATTATAACATTATACACACACACACACACACACACACACACCAAATAAGGTCAATTTGTATGAATATCAGTTTTGATATAACTAATTCAAGACAGATATAAACAAATATTAGAAATACAAGGAAGTTATATAATAAAAAAAATCTCCAAATTTTATAGACAAATCCAAACTATAAATTATTTTTACTAAACTAAGTGTCAGTTTAATATTAGACGGCCTGGGAAGTGAACACATGCCTGTCTGTTCTGTTAGACTTGCCATTTACTATCTCTTCTACCAGACCTACTACTCATGAAATCTACAGTTAAATTTGACCTTATATGGAAAAAGAAGGAATATATCCTAATCAATTGCTTCCTTATTGTGTCAATTTGCTCTTGAAGGTCAGAGTTGGAGTGTGTGTGTGTATGTGTTTGTATGTGTGTGTGTGTGTGTGTGTGTGTGTGTGTGTATGTTTGTGTGAGTATGAGTGTACAAATGTCCTTATTTGCATGTGTGTGTGTGTGTGTGCACATGCATGTGTGTATAATGGAATGCATATGTGTATGTGCAGAAAGGAGAGTGTATGTAGATGTATGTATATATGCAAATGTGTAAGCAAGGCTGCATCGGTGAGTGAGAAGAGAGAGTGGGGGAGAGGAAGAAAGAGAGGAAGGGAAAGATGGAGGGGAGAGGGGAAGAAGAGAGAGTGTGTGTGTGTGTGTACATGTGCGTGTGTGTGTGTGTGTGTGTGTGTGTATGTGTGTGCACGCATCTGTGTATGTGTGTATAATTGTCTGACAAATAATTTTCTACATTTTGAAAGAAAATGTCATTGAAAACGGTTTCATTGATAAAGTATTGGAGGAGGAGGAGGAAGAAGAACAGACAGACACCAGCTGAATGAATGTGGTTATATACCACCACTGACTCTGAGCCTACATGCAGCAGCATGGTAAGAAATGTGTCTCATATAAGTATGATCAAGGACTGTTGTATTATAGAGCAAACACTGAAGAGAAAAGAGAGAGACTCAGTAGTTGAGTGGTTAACATCATAAACCCTCCTCCATCCTTAGATTTACTCTAATGAAGGCCATTCCTTCACTTATTTCATTTGAAATTGTTTGTGGTGAGAAAAAAAATCTGAATTAAAGACAGTGTGATAAAGGAAGATATAGCAGCTTAAAAAGCCAGCTCCCTTTCATATGTTCAGAGAAGTACTAGCTGATATATATATATATATAAGAAAAGGGAAGGTAAGATGGAGAATTATAACATAGAGGCCAAGTGGAAGTTCTAACAAAATAATCTTCTGGGGGAGCTGCAGACCAGATATGTGAACAGTACAAGATTCCAACTACAAGGAAAATAATATGTTAGTAGAATAGAGCCGTAAAAACTATGAAACAGTCTTGGAAAGACTAAAAGTGAAGAGGCAGTAGAGAGCAATATTAAGTAGCTAGATGTAAAACTATGCATCAGGTACACTTAGCAAACAGAAAAATAGCAAGAGGTTTGCACATGTTGTGCAATGTTAGGGTCAAAGGAATGAAATGTTTCTGACTGCAAAACTGCACTAGTGAAAATTGTTGTTGGAGAGAAGTGTATATAAATGATAATTGCCTACTTGCCCTCACTAATGCTAAAAAGAAAGAGGTATGGAAGAATATTACAAGAGATTGAATAAGGAGAGTACATGGGTACATGGTAATAGGGAGAATACATGGGTGAAATGAATCTCTACCAAGTAGACTCAACATAGGAATTGGTCACTGAGTTAATGGAAGTATACATTTATTGAAGTTAATGGAAGCATGTACAATTAAGGATATGAAAGTAGGGGAAGCAGCTGATCCATCAAGGATAGTCACATCTGGCAAAGAAGAATGTTTGTTAGTCACTGATATAGTTAATCAGACACTACAGGAAGGTATCATGGCTAATGACTAGCATTAGAACTCATTGTTAAATAGAGAAAGAGCACAGGAAATAGGCTAAAGAGACAGCTACAAAGGCTCCAAATTGTTGGACTAGATTATGAAAGTTATGGAAAGGGTCATTGTTGAATGATTAGGAAAATAATTAATATAGATAAGATGCAGTTCAGCTTTGTGCTAGGAAGAAGAACTACTGATGCCATTTTCCAAATGATGGGTAGATGAATATTGTAGCCATCAGGGTAAGCAGTCAGCAATGAGTTCGTCAATGAGTGTAGTACATATGTGGAGGTACAGCAGGGCTACGACAAGTAAAACAGTTGTCAAAATAATGGCGGTTGTCATGGAGGTTGGGAGTATAACATATTAAGTCCATTATATTCCTGCAAAGTTTCAATCACCTACTCAATTCAATACCCTCTTATCTATCACCATCTATTCTTGTACCATGCTACTTATGTAAAGGGGGATGGTACCTGATCTATCCACATTCAGTATCCCCCACTATCACCCTCTACTACTAGACATCATTGATTTCCCTCTGTGTGACTTTTCCTTGACATCTACCACTCTCATTTTGCCCATCTTTATTGCTTATCTCTGATGCTATCCTGTCATGCAACTCGTGCTGTTCTCTTACACTTCTTATCAACAACCAACAAGTAGTTGTCTATCACTGTCCCTCTTCCATTACTCCCTCTCCTACCACCCTGTTTCTCTAGTGACACGCACATATTCATACTCCCTCTTTATTCCACTCTTAGTCATGTCTGACAAGAGAAAAGAGAGACTACGTAAACTAGAGAGGACTATTTCTTCTTGCATGGGACAAGACAACTTCTCTAGCATTGGTGTCTTGATAAAATGTAACAAGTCCTTTCTAAACAAGGTTGCTATTAATAAGGCTATCCAGCCATAGAAACTATGGGACCAACAAATGACATGTGGCTCTCTGACCCATCAAAAAGAGCAATAGCTCCAAATAAGAACTGACTAAAACTATGATGGCCTGTCCAATCCTTACCAGCATGGGAAGTGGGCATAAAATGATAATTGGGAGTGATGTGAAAACAGGCATTTATTTACTTTACCCTCCCTATATCAGAGTTAAAGAAGAACAGGAGCATGACCCTTTATGATGAGAGTTGTTCCCTAACCGAGAGTTACCTGCCCTACTGACCTTTCTCCAGACAATTAGGTGGAACAAACACAGAGAAATGATAAACTGCCTTCCATAAACTTGAACTTATTATCTCTGGCCTGGCAGTCTTATATCATTATTTCTTTGAATGATAAAATCAGTAAAGCTTCGAATAAAATGCGTTGTGGTATTCAGTTAGTGACCTTTACATCTTCAGTTCAAATTCCACCAAGGTCAACTTTTCATTTCATTCTTCCAGAGACAAAAAAAATAAAGTACGAATCAACTACTGGGTGTGATTCTTATCCCTATAAAACTTCCTAAATGTGAAGGTAATTAAAAGACTAAAAGTACAAGTTTATATGCAGACACATACACACACAAAGTGAATCATTTCTAAATGCCTGTACAACAATATCATTATAAAAACATTTCCCATAATATAAAATATTTATAGAAATAATACACATTGTAAAAAGTGCAGACGTCTTGAAAAATATCTACAAAATAGGAAAGCCGCCTATAAAAATAAGACTTTCATAAGATAAACCATTGTCAGTAAACTAAAATAGAGCAGCATACAATCCTTAAAATAACTCATGCGGTTTCAAAGAAATGGACCACCTCCAGTGAACTTAATTAGGAATTTCTATAAACTAGAAACGTGTAAAGAGAAATTAAGTATATCTGAATGCAGAACAATCTGAATTTTTTTTTTTGCCCTCCATAGAACGTCACTGGTATCCTCATGAATACCAGCATTTCACTTTATTTCTATGCATGGAGACACTGAAATTTAGCAGGTTTTTCTGTGTATTAAAATACATTTCAAGTTATAGCTTTATGCTTCATGTGTATTAGGTTTACAAGTATGCAGATGTTGTTATGTAGTTCAATAGAGGACATGAAAAAGAGAAAAGGAATGCAGGTCACAATAGGCAGGACAATGGGATATGTTAAGTACACACAAAATACTAACACGGGTTGCTCTGTAATATTTTTGATGTGTGTGTGTAATATGTGTGAATATAATATACATGTTTGTGTGTGTGTGTGTGTGTATATATATAGAATATGAGAGAGTGAGAGAGAGTGTGTGAGAGAAAGAGTGTATGAGAGAGAGTGTGTGAGAGAGAGAGTGTGTGAGAGAGAGAGTGTGTGAGAGAGAGAATGTGTGAGAGAGAGAGTGTGTGAGAGAGAGAGTGTGTGAGAGAGAGAGTGTGTGAGAGAGAGAGTGTGTGAGAGAGAGAGTGTGTGAGAGAGAGAGTGTGTGAGAGAGAGAGTGTGTGAGAGAGAGAGTGTGTGAGAGAGAGAGTGTGTGAGAGAGAGAGTGTGTGAGAGAGAGTGTGAGAGAGAGTGTGTGAGAGAGAGAGCGTGTGAGAGAGAGAGCGTGTGAGAGAGAGAGCGTGTGAGAGAGAGAGTGTGTGAGAGAGAGAGTGTGTGAGAGAGAGAGTGTGTGAGAGAGAGAGTGTGTGAGAGAGAGAGTGTGTGAGAGAGAGAGTGTGTGAGAGAGAGAGTGTGTGTGAGAGAGTGTGTGAGAGAGAGAGCGTGTGAGAGAGAGTGTGTGAGAGAGAGTGTGTGAGTGAGAGAGTGTGTGAGAGAGAGTGTGTGAGAGAGAGAGTGTGTGAGAGAGAGTGTGTGAGAGAGAGAGAGATTGTGTGTGAGAGAAAGTGTGTGTGTGAGAGAGAGTGTGTGGGAGAGAGTGTGTGGGAGAGAAACAGTGTGTGTGAGAAAGAAACAGTGTGTGTGAGAAAGAAACAGTGTGTGTGAGAAAGAAACAGTGTGTGTGAGAAAAAACGTGTGTCGGACAGAGAGAGAGAGAATGAGAAAGACACGCACACACATATATGAGTGTGTGTGTGTCTATATATATGAGTGTGTGTGTGTGTGTGTGTGTCTATGTATATGTAGATACATCTTTCTTTTGTTTCAGTCACTGGAGCGACCATGCTGTAGCACCGTGCTGAAAGGTTTTAGTCAAATAAATCAACCCCCAAGACTTTTTTTTTTTTGTCAACCTGGTACTTATTGTATTGGTCTCTTCTGTCAAATCTATAAGCTACAAGGATGTAAACAAACTGACACCAGTTTTTAAGCAGTGATGGTGGTGTGTGAGACAAACAGACTCAAAGACACACACCCATAGACATATATATGTGCTTTTATGCATATGTATTTATATCACCTATACAATAAAAAATCATCATCATCATCATCATTGTTGTCATTATTATTATTATTACTATAAATTAAGTACCAGTGAAACACTGGGGTCAATATAATCGACTAGTCCCCTCCCACAAAAAATTTTAGGCCTTCTGCCTTTAGTAGAAAGGATTATTATTATTATTATTGTTATTATTATTATTATCATCATTATCATTATTATTATTATTATTATTATCATCATTATAGACGTCGCACAGTATACAATATCGTGAGGTTGTTGATTGAAGATATCATGTCTACTGGGGGTTTGTACTGTTTGTCAAGTCACAACAAGGACCTCAGACAGACAATACTTTATGCAATATACTTGCAGTTCCAAGTAATGTTGACTTTTGCAATACACCTAGATTGTAGGGTATTTCTAAAGTTTTCAGATGTTGCACTCTTGTTTGTCCCTCCCAAAGGTTACTATATCTGGCCTTCAGTGCTCTAATATTTTGTCTGTCTGGAAGTCAAAGTCCCAGAGGATTTTTGCCTTCCCCTTTTCATCCATTACCTTTTCCGGGGTATGTTGTTGGTACCAAGCACCCATAACCTCATATCCATACTAATGGCATAGTAGCCAGTGGAGGCTTTGGGCTACCTTGTCATGTCTTATTATCATCATTATTATTATTATTATTATTAAGACAATGAGATGGCAGAATAATCCAAGGCGGTGCTCCAGCATGGCCACAGTCAAAAGACTGAAACAAGTAAAAGAGATGCCAGGCAAAATGCTTGGCTGTATTTCGTCTGTCTTTATGTTCTGAGTTCAAATTCTGCCAAGGTCAGTTTTGCCTTTCATCCTTTCAGGGTCAATAAAATAAGCACCAGTGGAACACTGGGGTTGAGACAATCAACTTAACCCCTCCCTGAAAGTGCTGGCCTTGTGCCAAAATTTGAAATCATTATTGCATCATCATCATCAACGTCGTTAAGACAGTGAGGTGGCAGAATTGATAGCACACTAGACAAGTACTTAGTAGCATTTAAGTTCTGATTTCAAATGCCACTGAGGTCAAATGCCACTGAGGTCAAATGCCACTGAGGTCAACTTAGCTTTTCATTCTGTCATGGACAATAAAACAATTACCAGTCAAGCACTCAAAATTTCAAACCTTGTACCTATAATATTAAGAATTATTATTATTATTATTATTATTATTATTACTATATTATTATTATTATTATTATTATTATTATTATTATCGTTATTAAATTCCACCAAAACCGACTTTGCCTTTCATCCTTTCGGGGATTGATAAAATAAGTAACACTGGGGTCGATGTAATTGACTAGTCCCCTCCCGCCAGATTTGAGGTCGTGTGCCTTCACTAAGCGGCAGGCTGGCAGAATTGTTAGCATGCTGGACGAAATGCTTAGTGGTATTTCACCCATCGCTATGTTCTGAGTTCAAATTCCACCAAAGTAAACTTTGCCTTTCATCCTTTCAGAGTCAATAAATTAAGTACCAGTGAAACACTGGGGTCAATATAATCAACTAGTCTCCACCCCACAAATCTGAGGCCTTGTGCCTCCAGTAGAAAGGATTATTATTATTATTAATCATAACACTAGTCTGTTGTTGCAAATTTCATATTTAGTTATTCTTCATTTTTGGCAAATAATGTCTACTGATTCCTCATATGCCTTCTCTTAATAGCAGTTGGTACATACATTATGAATTAAGATGAAACGGTCACAGCTAGAATCTATGAGCATAAGTCTGCGAATAAACAAGAACAATGAGGAAGAATACATTGGATAATGTAGTCCTAGATACCCTATGTCTAAATAAGAGGCAAGTTAATCACAGCCGAAATGTCTTAGATTAAAAGTTTGCAAGATCAGAACTGGCTTTTAGCTAAACAACTACAACATGGAACTCTACACACACACAAACACATACACACACCCATATCAAGGATATTTAAATCAACAAAACTAAAGAAACACAAATCAATAATTGTATAAAGCTAAGTTTAGTTAACATTATAAAATATAAAATTGTCTCACTGTTAAAACTGCTTTAGTCATATAAGTATTTATGACACTGACTTATTTCTATCAAACTCTATATAATAATATAGTTTTCAAGATTTCTTTTGTATAATGTAATGTAGTGAATGACCTTCTTCCCCTGGGTTAATAGAGGAATGGACAATAGGGGATGGAACAGTTCAATTCTTCTCAATGTAACTAGGTACCATTCGTGGTGGCATTTGCCAATGCTGGTTTTGATAGCATTGGCTGCTGTTTTAAGGACTTGCAGTAATGAATTTATTTTTTCCCATGGGAAATAACAGAAGCACAGGTAAGGGGTAGGAGAAGGAATAGAGTTGGCTATATTCCTTTCTACTATAGGCACAAAGCCTGAAATTTGCGTGGAGGGGACTAGTCGATTACATTGACCCCAGTGTTTCACTGGTACTTATTTTACCAACCCCAAAAGGATGAAAGGCAAAGTCAACCTCAGTGGAATTTGAACTCAGAAATGTAGTGACAGGCAAAATACTGCTAAGCATTTCGTCCAGCGTGCAACTGATTCTGCCAGCTTGTCGCCCTGAGAGTTGGCTATATTGACACCACCCCCAGGACTTCAATGCTGCTTATTTTATTAATTACAGAAGGATATCAGACAAAGATGGCTTCAGTCAGATTTGAACTTATTCTTGTATTTATTGCAGGTCAATGCTAATTACACATTGAAGGAATGAGTGAATCTACCATCATTACCTTAACAACAACAACAACAACAATAATAATGATAATCTTTTCTACTATAGACACAAAGCCTGAAATTTTGGGGTGAGGAATAGTCAATTACATCAATCCCAGTGTTTCACTGGTACTTAATTTATCAACGCCAAAAGGATGAAAGGCAAAATCAACTTTGACAGAGTTTGAACTCAGAACATGCAGTGAGACGAAATGCTGATAAGCATTAATCCCAGCATGCCAATGATTCTGTCTGCTCACCACCTTAATAATAATAAAACACCAGAAAATGTAATGGATGAAAAGGGAAAGGCAAAAATCCTCTGGGATTTTGACTTCCAGACAGACAAGGCTAGATACAGTAACCTTTAGGAGGGACAAACAAGAATGCCTAATAATCAATATGGCAGTAACAGGAGATCAACATATTATCATGAAAGAAAGAGAAAATATTGATAAATATAGAGACTTGAGAATTGAGATCGTCGAGATGTGGTAGCTTCAAGAGTCAAACATAAAGTTTGTCCCTGTTGTCATCGAAATAAATGGTTCAATACCACCCAACCTGAAGAAACATCTGGAAATTTTAGAAATACCCTACAATCTAGGTGTATTGCAAAAATCAATATTACTTGGAACTGCACACATATTGCGTAAATTACTGTCTGTCTGAGGTCCTTGTTGTGACTTCACAAACAGTACAAACCCCTGGTAGACACAATATCTGCAACCAACAACGTCCCAATATTGGATACTGTGTGACATCTTAAATAATAATAATAATAATAATAATAAAAACAATAATGATAATAATAATAATAAATGCCCTAATGCAGTGGCTCTCATGGTTTCTGATCTTTGGCAGTGTTATCATGTACATTGTTTTTGTCTTGGTATAAGAGATGGACTACAGCAAATATTCTGCTCAATACCATAGATTTGCTTATCAGTTGTTTGACCTTAACCAGTTGAGCATGTCCCTTAGTCGCTAACAATAAGTATATCTCTGATCATGAGCAGAAGTACTGGGGGAGCCCCATAGCCATGTGTTGAGAGGAATTCTTTGGGATTTGAATAATTCACCTCTGGAAACATGGGTGTTTCGTTCATCATCTTTAAACAACTCTTATTCAGGGACTTTTTGAGTGGGATGGACTACTTGACCTGAAGAGAATTCTAACTGGGCCCCACCTGCAAGGTCATGCGCTGTTTATCTTGATATGAGATCACCATGTCTTGCCCATATGGTTGTGATGCATGTGCCTGGAGTACCCTAGGGTAGTCATGATGGGTATACTGGGCTTCGTATATTTTACCCCAGTGTCACTTAGATGACATGCGCTGCTCTTTCACTCAATAATAATAATAATAATAATAATAATAATTTTTTCTCATTTAGGCACAGCAATTTTGAGGGGTGGGGTCTTAATCAATACCATCAATCCGAATACTTGACTGTTAGAAACTAAAGAACCTGATCTTTTTAGGTGACCTTCACTAAAATATCTGCATTTTTTGCATTCCAAACTAAACATGGCAAGGAAAAATAGATAATTTTTTTCCATTGGTTTTACCAGATTTTAATCACTGAACTCGTTTTTATAATCTGATCCTTATATTAGTTACTATCCACATCATGAGAGATATTTGTGAAATATTTTTAACTAGATCTTACCTATTACTAATGTTTGCTCAGAGATTATCTTAGATATTGGTACAATATGCTTAGAGGAACCAAGGACATATAAACAGTTGTGTTCTAATTAAAACTCTTTGTCTCTGAAATGATTTCATCTCAGTTGTTTATAATAAGCTATCACTATTCTTGTTATTTGACTAAGGGCGATAAAGTAACAAAATGATGCACAAAATACTAATTTCTTTTATTTGGCCACCAGGGCCCTAAGAAACTAATAATGCTAATAATATTTTCTACTACAGGCACAAGAACTATAGTGGAAAGAAAAAAATGCTGCTAAGCATTTTGTCTTGCATAGGAACAATTCCGCTAGCTCACTGCTATTAGTAATAATAATCATCATCGTTTCTATTATAGACTCAAGACCTGAAAATTTGGGTGATGACAACAGTAACAACAACCACATAATACACTACCATAAGGATGGATGCAATGCAAAGTCAACCTAAGCTGGATTTTAATTCAGAATGTAAAGAGCTATATCTGAATACCACAAGCTATTTTGTGCATCATTCTCTTACTTTTATCATCCTAAATCAAATAACAAGACTAATGACAACTCACTATAAACAACTGAGATAAAATCGTTTCAGAAACAAAGAGTTTTAATTAGAACACAACTGTTTATATGTCCTTGGTTTCTTCTAAGCATACAATATCAATATCTAAGCAAACATTAAAAATAGGTAAAATCTAGTTAAAAATATTTCACAAACAGCTCTCATGATGTGAATAATAACTAATATAAGGATCGGATTATAGAAATGAGATGAGTGATTAAAATCTGGTAAAACTAATGGAAAAAATAAATCTATTATTCCTTGCCATGTTTAGTTAGGAATCTAAAAAAAAAAAGTAGATATTTTAGTGAAAGTCACCTAAAAAGATGATTTTTTTTAGTTTCTAACAAATACTTCTTTGCTTATGCTGTAAATTAGGCTGCTATATTTACAAAATTCAGGTTTCACTGTTTCATTGTTACACTTCTTAAACAATGTACTATGAAACCTAGCAAGGCTAAAGATTAAAAAAATCAAACAAAGATAACATTGTTTTCTTGTCTCTGCTAGCATTTCAAATGCTTCAACAAAGAAATTGAGGTCAGAACAGATCCGCTGAACCATTGCATACTAAACAAAGTATTATTAAATAACAAGCATATTTCTATGACTGTAAAGGCTTCCGATAGTCTGAAGGTAATAATATATCACTCGCAACTACATCCACCCAACAAAATACTTCAAACTTTGAGATTTTCACGATTAAAAAGGTAATTTAAGAATTCAAATTATTGTTTTGTATACTTTGCTTAGCAAATTGTTGTGTGGTTTTAAATTGAGGTTTTACTTCAATAAGAGTAACTGACAGGACAACTAGGTTAGTTTACTCATAGTAGCAAACAAGATAGTAAAAAGAAAGATTTGATTGAGCATCAGGACAAAATGCTTGGCGGTATTTATTCTGCTTCTTGACACTCTGAGCTCAAATTCCACTACAACCAACTTCGTCTTTTCATTCTTTTGCTGTCAATAAAGTAGCAATTCAGTATAGGGGTCATTTTTTCCCCCCTCCTTAACTAAAAAGCCCAGATTTGTCACACTTTGTCATGCTGAATTGATCTAAAAATTGCATTATGGGTACATGTGTCTGTGGCATACTCAGCCACTTACACACTAATTTCATGAACAGGTGGTCAACCTTGGTCAAACAACTGTTTACTCATTGTTGAGAATGAGAGAGAATTCACAACCAGAAAACATAGACTGTAGCTCTTTCTAGTCAGTCTATAAGGCTCAACACAGTAAAAGTGGGATTAATTATGTCATTAGTGTTATTACTTTAAATGAGGATGATGATAGCAACAGAAGTAGGAATGACAACGGAGGTGACAGTGGAGGTAGAGAAACAGTAGAGGTGGGGGGGTGATAGGGGTGATGGTGGAGATAGAGGCAACAGCAAAGATGAATGCAACCATTGAAGTGACAATGTAAATGATGAATAAAAAGAATTATGGTAGAAGAATGGTGAAATGTTGTAACAGACATTTTTCACCAGTAATTCCAGATGGGATGGGACAGGATGTATAATTAAGTGTTGGGTCCAATCCATTAAATATTACATATATCTTTATAAATAATGATAACATGACCTAATTCAAGTGTCCAATATGTTAGCAGTGTCTACAAGAACAAAACTCAAAGAACACACTTCTTCCATTTCTGCAATACAGAATTCCTGTTGTTTTTTTTTTTTTTTGTGAGTTACCTGGAAGCTACATGTAAAAAAAACTAAGGAAATTTAGAAGTAAATTGTAAATGTTGAGAATTTAGCTTCTTTTTGAAAGAACAATAGTTTCTCACCCTAATTCATCACCATTCAATAGACTTAGAGTCCATAATAAACCAATTCATTAGACTTATAGTCCATAAAAAAAACCAATGTCTCTATATGCTCGTTTGACCTGCTAGGAATAGCAGCCACATCATCACCCTCAAATCACACCCTAATGCTTTTAAACAAATGTCTTTTTAAAACAAATTGTTTTAAACAAATTACTTTTTAAACAAAATAAAGTAATTATTTCTGGTGCTGTAATAGCTAATGGACATAGCAGTATAAAGTAACTTCAGTATCACTAATATCTCTCTTTCATTCATTCATACATACATACATACATACATACATACATACATACATACATACATACATACACACTACTAGCAACACCACCTCCACAGCCACCAATCCAACCTTCACAACCAGATGTCCACACCACACACAAAGTAATATAATTGCAGGTATGTTATGTCTGGTCAGTAACAACAAATGCTGTACATTATATGGTCTAGAATGACCACAAATAGATGAAAATGAAAATATGAAGATGACCATTAAAGTAAAAACTGACCACCTTTTAATACACTGGATTTATAGACAGAGAGGGATGAGCTAATGAGGTTGATTGAACAACAGACTTGGGTATGTGCGGTCTTAGAATTTCAATCCTAGTAGTACTTCCTTTGCCATCAGTCAAAAAATAATACTAATAATATATTGATCATCAAATCACTTAAACAAACTATCTTCCTTAACCTTTTGGTATTCAGATTATTTTATCAAATGCAACGTTTGTTAATTTATATTGTTTTGAATTAATCATGCATTATCTTGTAGTTTAGAGATTTTGATGTGATTGTTTAGTTTTAGAATGACATTGTAGGGTCGGTGTGAGAGGTCACATCTGGCCAGTTTCAATATAAAATAAGTTAAATATTTTGGCCAGATATGGCTGGTTCGATTGCTAAAGGGTTAACAAACTTTGGCAATGTGCTTACTCAACAAAAATTGATACAACTTTGTTCCAACAACTTTGATTAAATGATTTTTAAATAATCTGAACAAATAAAGACTTAATGTGGATATATGCCACCCAATAATTTAACATGGATATGTTCCAAAAAAGAAATTTATATAGAAAAGTTTAAAACTTCATAATCGAAAGGTATTTTTGAAACTGTTGTTGTATCTTGAATGGATCAGTTTGCCAATAAGAAGTCTGCACCTGTTCTGTTTCACTTTTTTATTCATCATCATCATCATTGTTGTTTCCACATCTATGTCTCCATGCTAGCATTGGTCAGACAGAGTTTATTGAGTCAGGTTTTCTATGACCAGATGGCATTTCCATTGTCACTCGTCACCGGTTTCCAAGCAAGGTAAGATTTTCCCATGGCCAGACCTGTTTTTGCAGTATACTGGAAATGAATGACATTCTTTTACAACAATCAAGTGATGTCAAGACAAAACAGAAATCATACACAATCACAGTATATATATATATATATATATATATATATATATATCATCTTTCAGCATGTGATGAATATGATCAATGTTTTTCTTGGTGGTGGCAATTGCAGGACGTCCAGGTCTTGGTTATCTTCAAGACTCTACCTTCCCTCCTAAATTCAGCTGCCCACTTTTGCATTGTCAATAAAATTGGAGCGTCATCCCCTAATATAACAACCATGTCAGCATGAATGTCCTAGGCAGGGGTTAGACCCTTTTTTCTACAGGTACTTAATAACACCAGGATGCCAAATTTTGTCTATATTTATAGCTACTAGTTACTTTTTAAATCTTCTTTGGAAAGTAAGATGTCCGTTTATCAAGAAAGAAACAATGCAGTTATTAGTAAGAGGAGTTGAAATTAATGCATGATGGTCATCTTTCAGTTTCCATCTCCAAAATCCACTCACAAGACTTTGATTTGTCTGGGGTTATAGTAGAAAACACTTGGTCAAGGCACCATACAGTGAAACTGAACCCAAAACCATGTGGTTGGGAAGCAAACTTCTTAACCACATGGTCATTTCTTCTTTTTCTTCTTCTTATTATTAGTCAGTTAACCAATTAATGTGGAGCAAAAGTGGTAAACTTTAAGAGACCCCACATCAAACCTTGAATCACACTTTAGAGGAGTCAACTGTGTGGCTGACTGCTGGGCAAAAGTCACCGATTTACCTCAGAAAAATAGGCACCATAAGTAGGTCCCTCAGAAAAATAGGTACCATAAGTAGGTACAAATCACCATTGAATGCAGCAGAGTCAAGGGTTTTACCAGTGTGAAGTTTATTAAGCAATTAGAAAAAAAAACTGGTATATCTTCACTAGATCTTGAAGTAACTAGATCCCTGAGAATTCAATCTCTGTGGTGCCTTCAATGATATAAAGCAGTAAAGAGTAAAAAACAAAAAAGAAGTAAATAGAGCTGATATGAAGGAATAGGTATAATTATGTCACTGCTAGAAGTCATAATGCTAAAATTCAATCAAACTATTGACTGTTGAGGTAAATTTGAACAGCTTTACTCCTTGTAGTGTGAGAAATCAATAAAGCAAGTTTTAAATATTCATTATTAGTGAATGTAGCCTATATGTCAGTTCAGTACAATAACCAGCAGATATAGCTACATGAATAGTGTGATTAAAACAATATTTGTAAACCAGATTCATAAGGAAGACTTTAGTTCAAGAAATCAGAAACAAATTCCTTGACCTTTTCATGATCTTTTTCTCCAACAAGAATGTTAATTGCTGGCAGGGACACTGTATTTCATTATACAACCACGACAGACTACCAAGTATATTAAAGGCTTATAAGTAAATAAGTGCTGGCTCTAATTTCTATAGTATATCTGTAGAGATAACTTTTTAAAATAACAAGAATGTGCTAACTGTGTTTTAATTAAATTTTGAAATAATGAAGAATTTGCAGGGAGCTTTATTTAAAAAAGAAATTGCAACTTTATTTGTTGATTAAAGTAATTAAAGTATTGTTTGGAATACAACAGTAGTTTTTTTTATTTCTATTAAATCTTAATATTATCATTCATGTAAAAGTGAGAATGTATTTAAAACTGAAACACAAGAATGATATGAGGTGTAAGTAAACTTGGAACTAAACATGGTTCTTGGGTAGATTACAATTAAAATAGTTAACTGAAGCCATAGAAATCTAGTGACAAAATTAGATGGGTGTTAATTACATTGTGTTCTAGATAAAACCAATCTTAATTGTTTACAATTTATGTGGTCAATTAGACAAGTCTGACAATTGAATTCAAAACACAACACTCTGTACCCTATAGAGCAAAAGTTATTTATAAACTAACATAACACAAATTATCATATTAAAAGCTGTATTGAATCAGTCATTGGCTCACCCCCTTCCATTGTATAACAGAATATATATTTATACAGAGCACAAAATATAAATTGCAGTTGTGCATGGAGTGGATATATAAACATCATGCACATGCACACACATGCATGCACACACATGCATGCACACACATGCATGCACACACATGCATGCACACACATGTGTAAGTTTATATCATGATCATCATTACCATCATCTAACATCTGTTTTATATACTGGCATGGGTTGGATGGCTTGACAGAAGCTGACAAGGCTAGGGGCTGCACCAGGTTCCACAGTTTGTTTTGTCTTGCTTTCTATAGCTGGATGCCCTTCCTAACACCAATCACTTTACAGTGCGTAGTGGGTGCTTGTTACGTAGCACCAGCACCAGTGCTTTTTACATAGTAATTATCACTTGTAACCAGAGGCTGTGGCCATGCAGGGACACTACCATCAGCACTAATGCTTGTTTATATTAGATTCACTTCCTGGTCCTGTCTCCGGAATCAGTCAAGGTCCAGAGCAAATCGCAGAAGGTCCTCAACTTGCTTACAGAAAACGACTTCCAGGCTGGATTCCGAATGTGGCAGGAATGCTAGGACCGTTGTGTTGCTGCCCAAGGTAACTATTTCGTAGGAGGTCATGTTAAAACTTAGGTAAATAAGTTATTTTTTTATGAAACATAACTAGTCCTGGAACTTCTTGATACCACCTCATAAATATATGTGTATGTGTGTGTGTATGTATGTATATATTTTGCCTTTTTGAGCTACAGCCAACCACTGTATGTAATACATTCTTTTCTTTTATTTGTTTCAGTCATTTGACTGTGGCCATGCTGGAACACTGCCTTTTGTCAAACAAATCGACCCCAGGACTTCTCTTTTGCCGAACCACTAAGTTATGGGGATGTAAACACACCAACATCAGTTGTCAAGCGATGGTGGGGGGCAAACAGACACACAAATATACACACACACACACATATATATATGATGGGCTTCTTTCAGTTTCCGTCTACCAAATCCACTCACAAGGCTTTGGTCTGCCCAAGGCTATAGTAGAAGACACTCGCCTAAAGTGCCACGCAGTGGGCCTGAACCTGGAACCATGTGGTTGGTAAGGAAGCTACTTACCACATGGCCACTCCTGCGCCTATGGTAAAGTTTTTAATAAAAATGTTGAAAATCAAGTGATACCAGTGCCTGAAGCTCTTTGAAATGAAGAATGACCTTGCACAGGTCAAACCCCACTCTCTCCATTTACCCAAAATGAAAAACTAGTCTGCAGCATTGGATGCAAACAAAATTGCAGGTTTTTTGAATGGCTTTTAAGGACTACTTGTATGGCGTCTACCATGAAATACTGAACAGGTGAGATATTGAATATAAAATAGTTTGCTGCCAAAACAAAGCTGTGTGTGTATGTGTGGGAGGGTTTGAATGCAAGTTCATGCATGTGTGCACACCGATGTGCATGTGTGCAAATGCACATTTGTGTGAAATAGCGTGGAGTCTGAAAGTGTGTATCTATGTGAATGCGTGCATGTGTACACAAACATTCATGTATGTGTATGGTGTGGATTTTGTGCGTGAAAGAGAACAGGTGTGAGCCTGTTCCTGTGTACATGTGTGTGTGTGTGTGTGTGTGTGTGGTCGTGTATGTGTATGATGTGGATTCCATGAGAGAAAGTTGTGGATGGTTAAATGTGTATTTTTTATACATATTTATTTATTTTATGATAAGTGCCTTTGTTTTTTCGAATGGATTACGAGCATGTGGGTGGATGTGCATCAGTACATGTGTTCGCATGCATAGAAATTCAAGCCCAGTGGCTTTACGTATTTTGGGGATGGTACAGATCAAATTAATATATAATGACACCTCCTCTTTTATTCTAATAACTCAAAGAAATAAGGAATATAATATTTGAGTTCTAATGAGCCACACCTCACCCACAATGCAAATGTGTCAATGTAGATGGCATATGATGTGTCTTCTTTACTGCTGGTGTTTTGTGACTTATGGGCTTCTTTAAGTGCATTTTTTTCTCTACTTTTGTTGTTTAAGTGGGGAGTAGTGAGTAGCTTAAGTACTATTCTGTTGGAGCTTAGAGTGAACATAGAAGCAATTTGTCCCCATTTCTCCAATGTGGTGTAGCACTGTTTTTCCTCCTGTTCAATCCCCTCGTCCCCCCTTTTCCCTGCCTTTATCACTGTGCCTAAATAAATTAAATATAAGTCCAATACAAAGGTTAGTTCTTCTTTTGCTCTTCTCCAGGACAGGGATGCACTCTACCCGATTTAAATGCCTCCAAAACACATCATATGCCACAACAACACACACACACAAACTGGACAATAAAACAAAATTAAAATAACATATTCTGACCATTACGGAATGCTGTCAACACCATACGAGTAACTCTGGTTAAATGCTTAGAGATCATTGTATTAATTATGTCAACACATTGTTTCTTATGCAGCTGGTATCACAGTGTAACATGAAAAACGTAACCACACCACCACGTCCTGTAACCTATACAATATATCCAGACTGACATTTTTGACCATAGCTCTAGTCAATTAGAACTGACCAGGAAGTAAACAACAACAAGAACAATAAATAACATGAACTTTTAATACTCTTTTACTTGTTTCAGTCATTTGACTGTGGCCATGCTGGAGCACCACCTTTAGTCAAGCAAATCGATCCCAGGACCTACTCACAAGGCCCAAAATTTTGGGGGAGGGGGCCAGTCAATTAGATCGACCCCAGTACGCAACTAGTACTTAATTTATCGACCCTGAAAGGATGAAAGGCAAAGTCGACCGTGGCAGAATTTGAACTCACAACATAAAGACAGACGAAATACTGCTAAGCATTTCGCCCAACGTGCTAACGTTTCTGCCAGGTCACCGCCTTGGTGTAAATATATAGACTTTACCTCTTGTTAGCAACAATGGGTTTCTCTCTCTCATTACAAAGGTGTGTGAAATGTGTGGTGGTGCATGATAGTGAAACATGGACAATGAATGGAGAAGAATGAAGAATGTGGTGTTTGTCACATGTGCAATGGTGTATGGCAGTGAAACATGGACAGTGACTGGAAAGGACTACATGTGGAGTATATAAGAGGAGTGATGATGTGTAACAGTGAAACATGGATAGTGAATATAGAGAACTGCATGTGGTATGTGTAAGATGGTGTATGGCAGTGAAACTTTGACAGTGAATGAAGAGGACTATATGAGGGGGTGCTGAAAAGTTCCTGGCTTTAAAGGTATTGCAAAAGACCTGATTCTGTTACAGGGCTTAGAAAAACTGAAGGACTGCTACAATAAGTATGTGGATCTTTGAAAGGAATACATTGGATAAAATCATAATTAACTGATCTTCCTGTATTTTCTTTTACGCAAAGCCAGGGACTTTTCAGCACCCCCTTATATGTAACAGGTTTTGTTGTTTATCCCCAATTGTATCTTGAGCTACATTATCTAATTTATATTTTTTGTTATTGTTGTTGTTGTTGTTTTTTGTTGTTTTTTTTATGATTTAGGAGAAATTCAGATGTTATTTCTAGTAGTGCCTCATTATGCTTCAATCTGCATTGATTTCCCCCACCCACCACTGGATGTACAACATTAATTTTCAAGGAAGGGAGAATTGAAAAAGCGGTTAATCATTGGCAGAATTGATTAATTTATAGAGGAAAAAAATGACTGCATTAGTGTGGACATGTAATGGCAATGAAGGATACATAGAAGGTGAATAGGGATTAAGACTTGCTAATGATGGATCTAGATTAAAGAGTCTACTTACAAGGAAACAGTGAAGGCTTTATACATGGAATGACACAGGATCTTCATAAATAAATATATGATGTATTGTGGAACTGTCCAACTTAGAAGGTAGATCAGGAATAAAAGTGATGATGATGATGATGATGATGATGATGATGATGGGCAGTGACTGCAAAGCAGGTGGTGAGGGTAACATTCTTAAAGTTATTTACTTCAAATGAAAAGAATATTTATTGAACAGGAGAAAATTTAAGAAGGAAAAAAATTTAGTGAACCTAACAATGAAACAACATACATACCAACACAAATAATAACATCAGTGAAGCTATCAGTCCCAATTAACATTATTAATACATTAGTAGCATTGGTAAAATAGTGATAAGACTTGCAATGATAAGTTCAGAGAGAGACAAAGGTAGAAGGTGATTTCTGCATAGATTAAAGTCCCCCAGTTCATTATACAATAATAGTCTTTGAATCTCATTTTTGTTTTGAGAGAACGGGAGAGCCAAACTCATCATTTCCTATGTCGCAACATCTTTAGAGGTTCTTGTGAAAACAATGGCTACTTCAACTTGTGTGAATCTAGTCAACTCTCATCTAGTTGTAGATGGTCAGCCAAACAATTGCAAAACTATAATTCCATATATACCATGCCTATCTGAGAAGCTCACTGAATATATTACAGTGGTAGATGGTAAAGAGTTCAGTGTGGCAATCTGAACATGTACTCTTTCTACTGTCTACTGTATGTAAAGCATTGGTTAATGGTAGAGTTGAGTGCAGCAATCAAGGCATGTACTTTTACCACTGTCTACTGTACATAGTATAGTAGTTAATGGTAGAGAGTACAGTGTGGCAATCTAGTTGTGTACTCTTTCTATTTATTGTACCATAGTACAGTAATTAATGACAGAGTACAGTGTGGCAATCTAGATGTATTCTTTCAACTGTATGTAGGACAGTGGTTAATGGTGTGGAGTACAATGTAGCAATCAAGACATGTTGTGCTCTTTCCACTGTCTACTGAACACGCATTGGTTATTTGTATAGAGTATAGTAATGTGAGAATTATATTAAGGATATACATGTCTGTGGAATACTCAGCTATTTGCATTGGTCATCAACCAGGATCCATATGGCCCTAGGGTGTCCGTACAAGATTTTGTTGTTAAAAATTATGTGCAATGAATTGGTTATACTTCCACAATACACAAAACATTTTAACAATTTTTCTTTATACAGTTCCTAATTATATTTAATCATAAAATTTTTTAAAATATTAAATGGCAATGAGGGTCCACCTGAGTAAAAGGAAAATTGAAGGGGTCCATATGCAAAAGATGGTTGAGAACCATTGTGTTAACCATTTAGCATTCAAATTACTCAGTCAAATGTAATGCGTATTTATTTATGTTGTTTTGAATTAATCATACTTTATATGATAGCTATGTGAAGGCGCATGGCTAAGTGGTTAGAGAATTGGGCTCACAATCATGAGATAGTGTGTTCGAATCCCACACCAGACTGCATGCTGTGTTCTTGAGCAAGACACTTTATTTCACGTTGCTCCAGTTCACTCAGCTGTAGAAATGAGTTGCAACATCACTGGTGCCAAACTGTATTGGCCTTTGCCTTTCCATTGAATAACATTGGTAGCGTGGAGAGAGGAAGCTGGTATGCATGGGTGACTGCTGGTCTTCCATAAACAACCTTGCCCAGACTTGTGCCTTGGAGGGGTACTTTCTAGGTGCAATCCCATGGTCATTCATGACCGAAGGGGGTTTTATATCGTAGCTATGATATTTTGATGATATGATTGTCTATTTTTAGAATTGCATTGTTAGGTAGGTGTGTGAGGCCAGATCTGGCTGGTTTGAAAATAAAATAGGTAGGATATTTGGGCCGGATATGGCCAGTTTAAATACAAAAGGGTTAAAGCAATTGATCTACTGAATCCTCATTGTCAAAACAAAGAACCATAGAAAAAAAATTTTAATTCCAACTCCCATAATTCTTGACATCAGTTTCATGAAGTGTAGGGAGCTGATAGAGGAAACTGGTGTGATAGTGGCAGGGTATATGGGGTTGTGTGGTGTATGAAGGTGGAGTAGGACAGGAAGGTGGTGTGATGTAGTCCAGAGGATATTATGCTTGAAAATAAAGAGATGAGATAGCTTTAGCTGGAATATCAAATGTATATGTGACTTAATGATGTCATAGATATATATGTGACTGAGTGATTTCATAGATATACCTGTGAGTAAGAGATGTTATAGATATGTGTTAGATATATCTGTGCTCTGACACGCTTTGTCAGCAGTGAAATGCCACAGGTCTTTAGGTAACAGTATATGAAGTTTGAAAAACATCTTGCAATCTTGCAAGAACAATTACAAAAAGCTTATCTCTAAGCACTTACCTAAAACTAAAATACATGTATAACATGCAAGTGATACTACAATAATAGATTTATGTATGAAACTAAAATTTTGACACAATAAGTTAAAATGGTCTGCCCTCAGTGGACTAGATATCACTACTGTGTGGGTGTGTGTGCGCGCGTGACTCATAGAGCCAGACAGCCAATTTGAAGTACAAAGTGTTGGATTCATTTATCTCTCTCTCTCTATCTATCTATCTATCTATCTATCTATCTTACCATTGTCCAATTTGTTGTCATGGTAATAGTATTTTAGAACATGTGGTTCTTTCTTTGAGGAGAAACCTGTCTGTTATTTGCATGTTGTGTCACTTTCTATGAAATACAGACATGACCATGTTGTTAAAAGATTTATTTTGCAACTATGAATTTTCATGTTCAATT
The DNA here is from genome assembly GCF_046866305.1 of Octopus bimaculoides. Lineage (NCBI taxonomy): Eukaryota > Metazoa > Mollusca > Cephalopoda > Octopoda > Octopodidae > Octopus > Octopus bimaculoides. The sequence goes on along the minus strand of NC_142936.1, from coordinate 83,091,144 downwards.
CCACTGCATGGCACTTTGAGTGAGTGCTCCCGCTACAGCCTCAGTCATCTTAAGCCATATAAGTTAAGATGCATTGATGCAATTGGAACATGCCTATTGGAAGAATTGTGCCTGTTTTTTGGGGTGGTAAACATAATGAGCTGTTGCCCAGTTTAACACCATCACCTGGTCATTCGGTACCTTTTGCCACCTGGTCATTCAGTACTTTTTGCAGATTCCACTCGTACTAGCTATCTAGTTTATTCACCCTGCTAATATCGGAGGTGCTGCCTTCTATCCTCTAAGCTTAAAAAATATTTCAAAATAAAAACTTCTTTCGTTGGTTGTGATAGTTATGTGACTTATACAGATGTTCTTTATGCAAGCATCAGAGAAAAATAATTTCTTGCAAGGGTATGAGGTACCAAGAGACTATGATGTTATAAAGTTCAAGACATTCTTCAGTAAAGCAATTAGGAGAGCAAGCGCAATTAGTGTGGTAAGTAAAGTAATTGGCTACAAACAGGAATCACAGCTGGCTCAGGAAGTTCATACCCCAGGAGTTCACCCTTACTGAACAAACTTTGTTACTAAGTTCAATGGAATAATCATTTATTTCTCAAAGAAATGATAAAAAAAAAATAATTAAAAAACAACAGAGAATCAAAAAGTTTTGCAAATCAGGCATTAAATAGCAGAGAATTTAGTGATTTAGATTATCCTAATCTTTCCTTTTCTATCATTCCAGTGTCTTATTGTCTTAAATCCTCTAAAAATGGTTTTGAACTCAAACCGTTATCTACAAGACAATGTCCTGAAATTTTGAACTATAATTTCAATAACTTATTTCAGACAATTAACTATCTAATTAAACTATGAATCATTAACTCATTTATGTCATTAAACAGCTATACTAATTATAAACAATAAAGCACAACCAGATAACAATTTTATCACATTCTATCTCCTTCAGTAATCTTAAACAAACGCATGTGATATATAAAGTATTGTTATCAAACAAATAATGTTTTGTACACTGAAGAAGTATAACATTCTAATTTTTAAAATGAATTCAAAGAGAATACAGTAAAAAAAAAGCATCTTTAATTAAGGGCAAACTGTATTGATTAAATTGATTTCAATATAATACTGGTTCCTATTTCAAGCAATGTAGTAGTATCTAAACTCTAAGCAGCAGAATAACAAATACCATAGCATATATATATATATATATATATATATATATAATTTGGCTTTGTTCTTACCCAAGATCAATTTATATTTCTGTTTAACTCTTTTTATTGACATATCGAAGTTAGCTTTAGTCTCAAGGACAGCCACATATAACTATAATTGGAAAGTGAATATTTTATGTCAGGAAACTTGTTAATTTATATTGTTAGATACTGTTGAATCTGGTGATAGGTGTGTCAACTTTTAATATTGTACCGCTACAAGAAAACACTGTAGACTTATGGTAATGATAGCTAAATTAAGACTAAGTTTGCCCTATCATATCACTCACATAGCAAGCTTATTACATTTATTTGGTTATGGTTATGGTTAGGAAATAGTTTATTGTAGCATCAGCAATCTCGACATCCTCATCTACTAACTTTAGCAAATATTATACCAAAATATTTACCAATGATTTTTTAATGAATTTTACTGAAGCAACTCTATTTTAGTATTGATTATTTTGACTATTTGATGGCACTTTGCCAGGCAGCAAACTGTGAAAGAAAGTGTATAAAGAAAGCTGGTGTTTGTGTGTATATGGTTCAAGAGAGGCACAAGATACAATATATATATATATATATATATATATATATATATATATATTGTAGCGGTACAATATTAAAAGTTGACACACCTATCACCAGATTCAACAGTATCTAACAATATAAATTAACAAGTTTCCTGACATAAAATATTCACTTTCCAATTATAGTTATGTGGCTGTCCTTGAGACTAAAGCTAACTTCAATGTGTCAATAAAAAGAGTTAAACAGAAATATAAATTGATCTTGGGTAAGAACAAAGCCAAATTTTTACAGACATAGTTAACAAGAATGACACCAGTATATAACTAGTATCTAAGCACCATAGTAATATCTCAGCATGTTGAGTATGTTTCATTCAGTTCATTTCTTACAACTGCAATATCCAGCTTGCTCACATAAACTAACAGACCTAACAACACATTCAGGTGTAATGACGGCAGTTGTTTATTTTAGTAGTAGTAGCTGTATCGATCTTAGAAGAAGAAGTGTATGGTGTTTTAGGGAAAATTGCAGTTTATTCAGATTTACAATGTAATTAACTCCAAGAAACACATGCATACAATGACTGTTAGAATCGCAAAGATTCTGTCAGAAACATTTGATAAAGAATCACAGGATACATATTTAATTGTCAATCTTTCCAATTCATTTTCCTCTAATTCCCATATATTTAATTTAGTCCTGCTGAATGTCTGGACACCCAGGAGGACAAATAACAAGACCCGTCGAAGGATGGATGAGTTCCTTGTGAGCCAATGGCCATCCAGTTAGAACTAACAGATAAAAGTAAATACTCGATGTTAACTAATGTAATATCATATTTGAATATTTTATTTTTCTTTTAAAAGTCAAGGTTTCGTTTTTTTCATTTCGTTTTTGTTTTGTTTGTTTTTTTGTAAGAGATGTACAAGAGATACAAAGTCAAACTCAATGTTATTGACATTCCTTAGGTTAAGCCAGAAGTCCTAAAATGTTGAGTCAACAATAATGAGGTTTAACTTAGAACCACAAGTATCAACTAGACCTCAACACATCTGTATTAAATCCCCTAATGTCAACACTTCTCTCTTTCTCCCCCCCCCCTCTCTCTCTCCTTAAAATATTAGATTTTCTCACTACTCAACAAAAACTCAATTTACTGAACTCTTTTCTTGACACAAGCCAATGAGAAAGCTTACATCTATTTCTTGCTGGCTGCCCAATCTGCTAGAAATAGAAGCCAAATCTCCCTCGATTCACACTATCGTATTAAAAGGAAGGACACATTAGATAATGTGGTTGCAGATAAATAAATGGGATGTTCACAACTGACTTTGTTTATAGGTCTATTGAATCAGGCCTAACTTGAGGTTTGATAACAGACTATTCTGGCATGCAAGTATTTAATACTAGTCTAAAAGTCAGTTTCAAATCTTTTTCATAATTTACCTATGTAGGCGAGGAGGTTTAAATCTAACAATTTAGCCGACTGACAAAAGATGCTACAACAAAAGTACTCATTGAGATGCTGTGGTAACTTGCCAACATAGTCTACTAGGGCAATGTATCAATGTAACAACATATTTTTCTAGGGTGGAGTGTTAACTTGACAAAATACGCCACGAAGGTGACATGTTAACCTGTTGATATACCTTATTAGGAATGAGGGATCAACTTACCAATATATCGCATAATCAAATAACCTAACAATGTACCCTAACTGAGGTAAGATATTAACATATAATACTTTGCAAAGGTAAAGTGTTAATCTAATTTATTCAACAATATATCTCTCACTAAGATAAAGAATCAAACTGACAGCATACTCCCCATTAAACCTGACAAAATAATTCCCATTAAACTAGGTATTAGACCAAGGAAATACTCTCATTAAACCTGACAAAAGACCCCAATTAAATTAAACATACCCCATTAAACCAGGCAAGATATCCCCAATAAACCAGACAGTATACCCCCATTAAACCAGGTGACATACTCCACTATTAAACCAGACAACATATCACCATTAAATCAGGCAACATATCCTCATTAAATCTAACAAAATCCCCCCATTAAACCAGGCAGTATACTCCCATTAAACCAGGCAACATACTCCAATTAAACCAGGCAACATAATTCCATTAAGCCAGGCAATATCATCCCATTAAACCAGGCAACATACTCCTATTAAGCTGACAACATACCCCACCCCACTAAACCAGACAGTATACTACCATTAATCTAGGTAATATACCTCCATTAAATCAGGCAATCTACCTCCATTAAACCAGACACCACAGCTCCATTAAACTTGACAACAAATCACCAATTGAAACAGATAAAATAATCCCATTAAACCAGACAACCTACCCCCATTAAACTAAACAACATACCCCCATTAAACCAGACAACATACCCCCATTAAACCAGACAACATACCCCCATTAAACCAAACATAGCCCCATTAAACTAGATAGCATATTTCCATTAAACCAGGCAACATACCTCCATTAAACCAGACAACATGCCCTCGTTAATCTGGTCAGTATACCCCCATTAAACTAGACAACACAGCTCCATGATATAAAGTGTCTTGGTTCCAGCCATGTAAGGCTGTATAATCACACCATCAAGTGGTACTACATGATGAATACCAACAAAATACTTTAAGGAACTCATATGCCATAGATTTAAACATTTGATTATCTCCCTCTGTGCCATGGGTCAAATCCTTAAGCAGAGCTGACCAACAGCCCCTAACAAGATATCAGGTTGAACAATAGTTTAACAGGGAATTTTAAATTGACCACTACAGTTTGAGATTAAAATCCCGTTGAAATTAACAGAACTTCTCATCTCTACATGTTTCATAGATTAAACAATGAAAATTATACACACAGTGTTGATAAACAACCTACAGCCTTTATTCTCAAACCATTAAGCACATCATTAGTTAGTCTAAATATGTAGTTCGAACAAAGATCCATGATAACAACAAAGATAATATAATTCATAAAGATAAAAATAAAATCAGTGGTCACTGATAGTGAAACTGTTATAAATTATGCCTGGAGGTGCAGTTACTTCTTTAGTGGCTGTCAAAATGGAACAGAGTTAAATTGAAACCAGAGTAAGGCTAATATGAACAAAAGAAGACAGTGTTTAAATTAATTTCATATCGCTAAGAAATTAAGGAGAATATCAAAAAGCTCACATGGGATTTGTTCATTTTCCATTGATTCTTTCTAATGCTGGATATCACAATAAAACAAGAGGGGTTTATATTATTGGCATGCCATAGAGATTAATGTTTTGAATTAGGTTTATAGTTGGAGAATACTCCAACTATAAACCCAATATTAGTGTCTACTTCACACAGAGACATGTCAACTTACACCTCTTCTCTACTCAAATCCAGTCCGGTTCTAGATACTTTAGTACTTTTGATACCACTTCTGGTTCTATGATACAAACTTCTTGTTTTAACCCTTTGGCATCCACATTATTCTGTCAAAAGTAAAGCTTGTTTCTTCACATGTCTTGAATTAATCTTGCATTATCTGGTAGTTCTGAGATTTTGACTGAAGTAACTGTTTCTGTTTTAGAAGGATATTGTAGGGTAGGCATGAGAAACTAGATCTAGGCAGTTTAAACATAAAATAGGGAGAATATTTAGGCAAGATATAGCCTCTTTAAATGCTAAAGAGTTAAAGTGATCTAAATTAACCATTCCCATCAGAATTTCATGGTACTTTAGATTCCAAACACCAGCTTGATAATGACAAGATTATTTTACTAAATATTTTATTTTCAAAATTAATTGAAGCAAAGCCAGTGTATTTAAACAAAAATATACTTACAAAATGGTTAAACAATCACTAAGCTATCTTTGTATTTATTATCCATATTTATCAGAATAAATACTTCTAAGGCATTAGAAATTAAATGAGACAAGTCATTTTCTTCAACTGTTAGTAGCTAAGACTTTCTTTTATTCCCTGTTCTTTGCATAACTATAAAACCTATATATGATCAATCTTGTCAAAATACTGACCCACACTTGTAAGCTTATGGGAAATGTTATAGACTTTCCTTGTTGTGGAATGCAAACAAAAAGTATGTTAAGCAAAGATATGGTCAGAAGGTCAAAGAATTTTTATAATGGATCTGCTACCTTAGCCAGAGATAGATATCTAGTGATTTGTGAAACAAGCAATAATGAAGATAAATACATCTCATGCACCTGTATAAGATCCATGATGGAAAGGGTAAAGGCTTACAGGATTTCAGGTAAGAATTTGTGAAGTAAAACAAAGTTATCTCATGATAAGAGATATATCAACATCTAACTGTATAAATTACACAAACACAATGGCATTATCAGGCAGATATTCTGCTATGATTGATTTTGCCTTTCAGGGTCGATAAAATAGTACTAGTCAAGAACCAGGGTTGATGAAATCAACTAACATCTTCTTCCAAAATTTCAGGCCTTGCACCTATCAGGCAGATATTCAGAATCTCACCACAAAAAAAAAAACAACATCACATGACCACATGACTGATAAGGCTATCAGATGTTGTTACACATCGCAAGTCACAATGCATTTTGCATTGTTTTGGCCTTCAAATGATACTCCCACCCCTACCCTTGCTGGCTAGGCAAGCAAGTCAACATTCCTCCCAATCGAAAGGGGGATTGGAGCAATGTGAAATGAAGTGTTTTGCTCAAGAACACATCACGCCATCCGATCAGGGAATCAAACCCACAATCTAGTGATTGTGAGTGCAACTGCCTGACCACTAGGCCACACGCCATCAAAAAAAAATGACAAGTTATGTTTGAGCCTTATAAAGACAGCAGAATGCCAAGAGCCATTAAAACAACAGAGAAAACAAGAAATGTTATTTGCCATTCTACAGAAATTAGAATAGTGGGCAAGATAATCTCAAAACATTTGGGGGTTGCACAAGTATTTGAACTGACATAGCAAATTCAAACAACAGAAATGGAAATTCCTTCTTAAACAAAAAGACATAGCCATCAGAAAGAAACAGTTTCAGATATTTGATAGTCAGCATCTTCTTAGGGGAGATAATATGCTAGAAATGGACGTTAGTTCTGGTTTAATATGAAGGAAAAAAAAAGTTTTGAAGAAAACTTGTAAACAAAAAAGAATATTTATTCTACTTACTTTTCTGTCTTTTGGATTGGTAAGACTTTCCACACTTCCATTTTCAGGTTCCTTTTGATATTTTAAAATAGGACCCAGTTCATCAAGGTTTCTATAATCACTACTATTGCATTGAGAACTTTGACACTTCCCTAATTGAATTGTTTTTTCATGCCCATGTTCAGAACTTTCAAGATATCTACTGGATGCCCCATAGTGATAGCTTTTGGGTCTTTCCAATGTTCTGTTTAGATTGATTGAACCTTTACCAAAAGTACTATAATTTCCACTTCGCAAAATCTCTTGGGGGTACTGATTATCAGAATTAACCACAACCTGGATACAAGCATCAAAGTTATTGTTATTATTATTGTTGTTGTTGTTGTTGTTGTTTATAGAAAAATTGGCTTGAGAAGAGGTTTCTGATGAATCGGGCCACCCAAAAGATGAGGAGGTAGTCATCGGAACTGTTCCAGCATTATCACTACTAAAACTTCGGTTCAGTACGGTTGTATTTGGTCTGTTTTGAGTCTTTGCTTTGGCAGCAGCTACCATCTCGGGTGTGGCAACAGGAGCAGGATATTTCTTCTTTTTCTCACCAGTAGCATGAGGCTTTTGTTTAGTTTCAACTGGTTTGATTTCAACTGGTTCAGTTTCAAACAGACTAGTTTCAAGTAGTTGAGTTTCAACTGGTTTCATTTCAACTGGTTTAGTTTCAAGTGGTTTAGTTTCCACTGGTTTGGTACTATCACCAGATGTATCTTTATTAATAATTGGTGGCAATGGTCTGTTGTTGCCTGGGTAATAATCCTCCAATTTAAATACATAATCAGCAGGAACATAGATTACATTTCCATCTGTTTTTTCAACTTGCCACCAGTCATCAGAACTATTTGACATCAGCCGGTATATGTCCCCTTTAACCATAGTCACTTTATCTCCATTGTCGTAAGTATATTCATAGTTATAAAGAGCTTTTAGAAAAACATCGTCTTCCAACTCATCTTGCTCTGTTTTCTCAGACACACTTTCCCTAGTGCTGTCGCTACTCTCATCAAGGGACTGCATACCACTGTCATCACATATGACAGCAGGAGACAGCTCCTTCTCCTCAAATGTATCACTGCCATTGCTGCTTAAAGACAAGTTGTGTAAAGACAGTGGCTCACCCACACATGTCTTATTATTATTATTGTTGTTGCTTGTAGTCATCGTGCCCTACATATTGCAAGAGAAAGAAAGAGAAAAAAAAATCTTAATTCTTCAGTCAAACAAGAAATAATAAAGCAATGTTGAACATGAGGAAAGACATAGTTACATGGTAATATTAAATAATTATAGATTTAAGTAGCTAAATTAAATATAAATTTTCATAATTTTGTGATTAATTACAACTAATTTATATGAAAATAATTTATATGAAATAGCTTAGTTGCATTTGATTGACCTTTTACAAGTACTGTCATGAACTGAACTGATATCAAACTATTACAGACCCTAGTGAATTATACATTAAAAAAATCAAATTAAGATATATCAGTTGATTATACATACATGTATGTGTGATAGAGAAAGACAAAGTGGAGAGACAGAATGTTGGAAGTAGTTAAATAGAAAGTAAAAGTAGGTTCGAAAGAGTAACCAATATTACCGCAGGAAGGTCACGTCACTATCACCACGCTCTCTTTATTTTGTTCTATTTGATTATTCTACCTAATTCCGAATAAAGAGAGACCTGACAAAACAAGGAATTCCCCGTCGTTTCACTCACAACAGCCATTAAAACATCCAAGATATTGTATATATATATATAGACAATATCGTGCTTCTTTGCCTCTATTATCAAATTACAAACCACAGACAAATTTCAGACAACTCTAGGGGAATAAATGGATGTATATGCAATTCTGTAATCGATGAATATATAAGCAATACTAAAAATGAACTGACAGTTGTTGGAAAAGATGGGAAGCATGCCTTCCTCTCACTCAGAAATTGTAAAAGAATCAGAACAGTAAAGAAAACTGTAGTGTATAGACACGTGAGGTGAAGTGTTCGGTGGAGGGAGGCGAGTGAGGGTTTTTAAAGTAATCGATCAATATTCGTTCAGCAAGAGTTGAAGATGTAATGTCAATAGTATTGGAAGAGTACTGTGTGTATTTATGTGTGTAGAAGTGGTAGTAGTAGTAGTAGTTCACTAGTGTGATAATTATGATGATGATGGGGGTGGTAGTATACCTATCTGGGTTGGTGTAGCAAACAATTTTAACAGATACGAGCTATCGAACTAACAAGCTGACAAACATTGAGAGAAAAAAAACAATCTATTCAACAGTAGATACAAAATATTATTAAACCTTCTACTTAGAACCAATTAAGAAGCTAAACAATTAGCCTAATTCCTCGTTCATTCGTATTATTGCTGTCTTCAACAGGTTGCTGTAGTTGGTGTCACTCACCGATTCAACTTCGTAGCTACCAGGTTCTTTAGCGACTGCCGTAATTTGTTTTAATTAATTTTTGTTTTTTTTAAATGAAACATCTTTCCTGTAAATCTCGAAAACACACAATTACACATTAGCGGGTGTGTTTGAGATTTAACCGAGCTATATACTCAACACAACTGAGTATGTTGAAATTATAACCGAGTTATGATGTTTGTGTAACGCGGTTAAACATCAAAATACTCAAAATTGAGTGCAACTGGACCTTAATTATACCTGTAAATGACAGGTGTTTACAGTTTGGCTAATTAATTAATACTGAGGAGGAGAATATATTTTCTTTCACTAATTTCTTTGTAACATTATATCACCAATTATTTGGAAATACTGAAACAAATGCAGCGGAGGGAAAACGAGATTTATAAATCGTAATGACATAAATACAAAGAAGAATTTTTATTATTTTAAAATTTTGGCAACAGGCAAAACAAAGAAGAGATGGTCATGCATTTTCCAAATATATTAACGCCGTAAACGAAATACTGATGGACAAAATCGGTTTGCTAAAATATTATTGCCTCGATATCAACAAAATGTATTTCTTTATAATATACGTGAAGATCGGTGATATTTGGAAGGAAGGAAAATAATACGGTGTAAGCGGCATATATGCTGTTCCCTAAGACTTTGACAATTTTAAATAAAAGAACCACAGTTGAAAACATTAAAAAAGAAATACGACAGAATAGGGGTTTGTTTGATAAGAAGACAAGACTGTTTAAACATACATGTATACATGTGAATGTGCAGAGTACATACGAATGTAGTTATATGTATAGTATGTATAGAATACATATGTATGTATGAATGAATGTAATGATATACACACAATTATATACTCTAATATACATTATATATTACACAATGCATATACATATATATTATATATATATCATATAAATACAAAATATATATACATACATGTTATATATATATATATATATATATATATATATATATATATCTGTCCTTTTTTAACTTTCACTTGTCTCAGTCATTAGACTACGGCCATGCTGGGGCACCACCTCGAAGAATTTTAGTCGATGAATCTACCCCAGTACTTCTATTTTTTTAAGCGTGGTAATTATTCTATCGGTTCCCTTTGCCGAATCGCTAAGTTACGCGAACGTAAACATACCAACGCCGGTTTCAAGTGGTGGTAGGGGACAAAGACAGAAATATACAGAGAAGTGTAAACGATGAGTCACATTTATCCAACAACCCTGCCTTTCAACAAAAGTGTAGGTATCTCACAACAGACAAATGACCAAACAGAAGCACAATTCACCATAGCTAGGACAGGACTTAGATTTTAGAATGGTACAGTAGGAGAGTAGGAAAGAGGCTCAGTAACTCAATGGAAAAGCCACAAGTGTCCTACTTAGAGTCATATAACACGAAAAATAAGAAGGTTGTGTGCTTCCCCACAGACAAGTCCAGCAAAATGTTGATAGACAGTCTGCCATATCACATTCGGGCAATGTAACCTCACATTAGCAACATGAGAAAAACAATGTTACAAACACATGAGGAGAGAGAAAAGATCCTCTATGCTCACATGATGATGTGATCAAACATCCTGGGACCAAAGAAACGCATAGCCAACAATTTCCAAGCTGCAAAAAACAACATCCCAGTGCTGTATGGACTCCACAACAATCACAAAATGAACACCGATCCAGTAGCAGGACTACTATCAAGACTGGTCTGTGGAGCTAACATTGCTAGCAACTACAGAGTTTCCTACTTCCTCTCTACGATCATACACCCCATCATGAAGATGTCCAAAAATGTGTATGACAACACAGAAGACCTCCTCAGCAGAAATCAAGGAAAGCAACTGCACCTAAGACCTGACAGGATGCATAAGAGGCAGTATGGATGTGGTGTCCCTATACCTATCCATCGACATTGATTTTGCACTGGAGAAATGCATGGAGATGATCAACAAAAGTAATGTGGAGTTTTGTGGTGTTGACGTAGAGGAACTGGGCTTCTTCCTTAGACTTACATGTGACAAAGAGTACCTAGACAAACACAACTATAGATGTTTCTGCTTCAGCAGACCAATAAGAGGCAGAGCTCCCACTATAATCTCAATATCAAAGAAAACCGCTAAAGAAAGATGGAACAGGTGAACCAGAGCCATCCAGACCCCCAAACCATGATCAGATGAGAAAAATGGTCGCACATGCAGTAGGTGCGAGTACCAAAGCTATATTAAAGGGCCACATGTTTAAGTTCAATAACAAAATATACACTCAAGAAGAGGATGCAGCCATCAGTGGCAGTAATCATTGGAGATGTAGCCAACCTCTTTATGATATGGTGGGATAGGAGACTCAACACATAGCAGAAAGCCCCATAGCCCTAAACATGTATTCGCGCTATGTTGAAGATATCAACATAGCAGCAAAAGCACCTCCACAAGACAATATCTATGAACTAGAAGTTGGTACCATGGAGAGCATCTACTAAAGTATTAAGGTAACAGTACACTACCTGAATAAGCACCCCAACTACAGACTGTTGAACACTGAATTCTGGCTGGAAACTAGGAATAACAAGGTCCAAATCTTCCATTCACACTATGCCAAAGCTATGGCCTCCAATTACCAGAACATAGTAATTGCCAAGGGTGATGAGAAATGTATCCTACATGTGCAACCCAACAGAATTAAAGAGATATATATACACTCTTCATCCACCACATGCAGTTCTCTGGGTATAGCCAAAGAGACAGGATCAGGGTGTATAAAGGAGCCATAGCAAAAGACCATCATGGAAAAGGTAGCAAACAGGGCCTGTCCACTACACATGAGTAAATCATGAAATAGCATAAACAGTGCTAAGAGCAAGAAAGGTTAGGCCAACTCATGGTATGACAACCAAAATTACCAGAGTGTCATGTTTGTTGATACTACTCCTGGAGGCTGTTTTTGGCATGGGTTTTATTGTTGGATGCCCTTCCTAAGACCAACCACCCTGCAGAGTGGACTGAGTGCTTTTTCTGCAGCACCAGCACTGATAATAAGGTCACCAAGTAACTTGCAAGACAAAGATTCTTTGAGAGGAGACGGCATTGCAGGAAGTGATCTTCTGCTAGATGATGGAAGGTTAGAGTGTGACAGAAAGACAGAAACAAGTGTCTTGCTGTAGAGGAGATACACGGTTACCCAATCAGAGAGAGAGAGAGAGAGAGATCAAGAAAGAGGACAGAAACAGGTGTGTTGTGGTAGAGAAGATACATGGTTAACCAGTCACAGGAAGAGAGAAAGAGAGAGTGTAAGAGAGATCAAGAGAAAGAGAAAGTGCAAGAGAGAGAAAGAGAAAGTGCAAGAGAGAGCAAGAGAAAGAGAGTGCAAGAGAGAGCAAGAGAAAGAGAGTGCAAGAGAGAGATAGTGGCGAAGTGTCAAGGTATACTAATAAGGAATAGGGATCAGAATATAAATGGGATGGTAGACTAGAGCAAGAAAGAGATAGATAGTGGTGAAGTGCCAGGTACCCTCAAGGTACGGTGGCGGGGGGTTCTCAGAATATAAATGGTAGGGTATTGTTAAATTTGCATGAGTAGGGAGTAGAGATTTTACATGAATGGAAAGGTTGTGGGGGTGGGGAATTCAATAACTGATGAAACCTGGATATATAGAGCAGGTGGAAGACGACAAGATAGCAATGATACAGTGAGCAGGGCAGTGAGGACAGAATTGAAGACGGCCAGCTGGCAGAATCGTTAAGCACACCGGGCGAAATGCTTAATGGTATTTCGTCTGCCGTTACGTTCTGAGTTCAAATTCCGCCGAGTGATAAATTAAGTAACAGTTACGCACTGGGGTCGATGTAATCGACTTAATCCCTTTGTCTGTCGTTGTTTGTCCCCTCTATGTTTAGCCCCTTGTGGGCAATAAAGAAATAAGAATTGGAGAGCAAGAGATAAGCATAAGCATAGAGCACGAAAATGAGGAAATGTGAAGAAGAAAAGAGATGTAGTTTGGTTTGTCAAGGTAGGAAGTGTGAAAAATTCTATTGTGACATGTGAGTGGAACACAGTGCTTTTAGAACTCAGTTTTGCTGAAATGGTCGGATCTTCTCAAGAACCTCATATCACCAGACATCTCGGTCCACTATCTCTCCTTTATGAAGCCCAGCATCCTGAGATCGGCCCTCACCACTTCACTCCATATTTTCCTGGGTCTCCCTCTTCCACAGGTGTCATCCACTTTCAGCGATTGCCCTTCTTTATACAGCTGTCTTCGTTCATACGCATCACATGTCCAAACCAGCATGGTCTTCTCTCTTGTATGCTGCATCTGATTCCTCTTATACCCAACTTTTCTCTCAACACATTTGCACTTTGTTGTACATACACACTGATGTTGCACATCAAACGAAGTTTACCACCTTCATTCCTCTTTAGTCAACATGTATATATATTTGTATGTGTGCGTGTATACACACATACACACACACACACACACACACACACACACACACATACAAGCACACTTTTTAGGCAATTTGTTTCCCTTAAGAAATATTTTTCTTAAAATTTGTTTATAAAAATTTACAGGTTAATATATAATAATTAAGTATATAATCCCATTACCACTGTAGTATTTAGCATAATTTAATTAAATATGATATTGATTTAATTGATAAAATATTAAATTTAACAGTATCATTACTACCACTACCACGGCTACCACCACCACTACTACTACTATTTACTGCTGTTGTTGTTGTTCTTGTCCACATATTAAATTTGAGGTATTTTTAAATAAAATACAATATACAGTTTTTAAATAATTTCCGTTGATACCTCAAATCCTATAAAAGTATATGAATACAATTTTGCATATTCATACATGAATGCGTCTTTGCATGATCTGCCTGTCTGCGCTTACGTATAAGAGAGAGAGAGAGAGAGTGTGTGTGTGTGTGTGCGCGTGCGTGCGTATGTGTGTGTGTGTGTGCGTGCGTGTGCGTGTGCACGCGTGTGTGCATGTATGTATGTATAGGTCCATGCGTGTGCATGTGTGTGAATGAATGTCTGTTTATATGCAGACACCTGTATGGATTGTGTGAGACAAAATTCGTTTTGTTATTTTAAAATGTCTCTCAGTTTTCATCCTTTAAACCCATTGTATGAACTGTATCTCCTTAACACAAAATTTGATTTACTTTTTTCTCCTGTATGTATGTCTTTGTATGTATATGTGCATATTTATTAAGCATTATACATGTATCATTGTACCAAATTTTGCTGAGGTGTGCGTGTGTGTACGTGTGTGTGTGTGTGTGTGTTATATCTATGCATCTATATAAAAAATAGTATATTATGTTATATTATAATATAAATAAATTGTTAGATTGTCAACTGAATCCCTCTATTCAATTTATATATATATGCTCTTGTGCGGGTGGCACATAAAATACACCATTTTGAGCGTGGCCGTTGCCAGTACCGCCTGACTGGCCTTTGTAGGATTTTCGAGCGAGATCGTTGCCAGTGCCCCTGGACTGGCTCTTGTGCGGGTGGCACATAAAATACACCATTCTGAGCGTGGCCGTTGCCAGTACCGCCTGACTGGCCTTCGTGCGGGTGACACGTAAAAGCACCCACTACACTCTCTGAGTGGTTGGCGTTAGGAAGGGCATCAAGCTGTAGAAACTCTGCCAAATCAGATTGGAGCCTGGTGTAGCCATCCGGTTTCACCAGTCCTCAGTCAAATCGTCAAACCCATGCTAGCATGGAAAGCGGACGTTAAACGATGATGATGATGATGATGATGATGATAGCCACAGGTGGCTGTGTATAGGCGCATTTAACATCTGTTTTCTATGCTGGCATAGGTTGGATGGTTTGACAGCACCTGGTTTCAGTGTCTGTTTTGGCGGATGTTTTACAGCTGGATGCCTTTCCAACCAACCACCTTACAGAGTGGACTAAGTGCTTTCTATGTGGAACCAGCACTACTAGTTTATTTATATGTTTATATATATATATATGTATGTATGTATGTATGTATGCATGTATGTGTGTATGCATGTACAATATATGTGGTCTGATCAATAAGTATCCGGACTGTTGCCATAGTAACAAAGCTAAAGAATGCAAAGTGAAGCTGCTTCGCAAAGATTGACCTTGAACTCTGCTGTGCATGCACACTAAATTTTAACATTCTAGCTCACTTCTGCTGGTTACAGCAATGCTTGAAAGGAAGGTGTGTAGAGTGTGATTGTCGCATTGACCATAACAGAGAGAATCGAGCAAAGAATCTGCATCAAATTTTGCCAAAAGCTATGTGACACCTGCTCAGAGGCCCGCACAAAGTTTTCAAAAAGCTTTCATCGTTCTCAACACAATCAAGGAGATCTTGTACAACTGAAACCCAAGTGTCTTCTTGGTCAGCTGAAAGCAGATTTGCCACAAACTTGGCAGACATGTGTCTCATACCCAAATCTTCAGTGATAATGGGCTGAACTGAACCATAATTAATCTGCACATCCCCCTGATAATTCACTGATGGTGATTTCACGATTTCCCCTTACAGCTGCACACACATCCATGATGTTTTTCTCAGTTCTGCTGGTTGTGGGTCTCCCAGAACATTTGTTAATATCGACATTTTTTCAGCCATCTCGGGAATATTTGAACCCCTTGCACACTTGTGTGCAGCTCATATACTCCTCTCCATACACTTTTTGCAACTTTGTGTAGGCCTCTGAGTAGGTATCACCATGACAATTTTCTTTGTCATGGTCAACACGACAATCACACGCTACACACCTTCCTTCCTTCCAACAACAGAAGTGAGCTAGAACATTAAAACTTAGTGCACGTGCACAACTGAGTTCAAGGTATACCTTTGCCAAGCGGTTTCACTCTGCATGCTTTAGCTTCGTTACTATGGCAATAGTCTAGATACCTATTGATCAGACCTTGTATATATATATATGTGTGTGTGTGTGTGCATGTGTGTGTGTGTGCATGTGTGTGCGTGCAGAAGCGCATGTGTGCATATGTGTAAAAAGAAGGTATGTATATATATTCTTTTATTCTTTTACTTGTTTCGTTCATTTCACTGCGACCATGTTGGAGCACTACATCAACTCTAGTACTTAATCTTTGTATATGCATATGTATATGTATATGCATACAAACAAATCAATTATTATTATCATTAGGTGTATTCATCATCATCATCATCATCGTTTAACGTCTGCCTTCAATACTAGCATGGGTTGGACAATTTGACTGAGGACTGGCGAACCGGATGGCTGCACCAGGCTCCAATCTGATCTGGCAGAGTTTCTACAGCTGGATGCCCTTCCTAACGCCAACCACCAGTACGAGGGCCAGTCTGGCAGTACTGGCAATGGCCATGCCCAAATGGTGTTTTTTATGTGCCACCTGCACAGGAGTCAGTCCAGCAGCACTGGCAATGACCTCGCCCAAATGTTTTGTTCACGTGCCATTGACACAAGTGCTAGTAAGGCGACACTGGTAATGATCACACTCAAATATATGTGTGTGTATATATATATATATATATATATATCACTCATGCTGGTGTCATGTACAACTCACCCAGTACACTCTGTAAAGTGGTTGGCATTAGGAAGGGCATCCAGCCATAGAAACCAAGCTAAATCAGACCTCCAGTTTGCCTGCTCCTGTCAAACTCTCCAATTTATGCCAGCATGGAAAATGGACATTAAACAATGATGATGATATGTATGCATGGCTGTGTGGTTGAGAAGTTTGTTTCCTGACCACATATTTTCATGTTTGATTCCTCAGTGTATTGAGTAACTCAAGCAAGTGTCTTCTACAACAGCATTTGGTTGAGCAATTCTTTGTGAGTGAAATTTGGCAGATAGAAATTATACAGAGGCAGCATCTCTTTAAACTGACCCTGTATAAGTTGAGCTAACATCTGCAGACATCTTGCAGCTTGGAAATCTTGGATTTAAGAGAGCCAATAGAATATATAGTACCCAACTTGAAATTAAGCACAGCTATGGCCGATGCCAGTGTTGCATGTCCAGCCCATTTAAAAGTACCCTTCATGGGTTAGGCTTCAGAAGACCTGTTGAGCCAAGTAAAACCAAAATTGTAGCTGTGGCCAGTGGTCCCTGACTGGCTTCTGTGCTGATGGCACATAAAATGCACCATTTGAGCATGGTCGATGCCAGTGACATGTAAAATGCACCATTTGAATATGGCCAATGACAGGTCCGTTTAATTGGCTCCTGTGCCGGTTGCATGTAAAAAGCATTATCTGAATGCGATTGATGTCAGGCCTGGCTGGCTCCTCTGCCATTGGCACGTAAAAGGCATCAACTACACTCTCAGAGTGGTTGGCATTAGGAAGGGCATCAAACTGTAGAAGCATTGCCAGATCAGATTGGAGTTTGGTGCAACCTCCTGGCTTGCCAGTCCTCAGTCAAACCATCCAACTCATGCTCGCATGGAAAATGGACATTAAACGATGATGATGATGATGATGCATATAATATATATATATATATATATATATATATATATAATAATTTTCCAGAGGGTGTAGCAACCGTTACCAATAAATCAATATATCGAGTTTGAAGTCTCTGTCTCTTTTGAATATGAAAATTTAAAAGTTAAAAACCTTATAATATACATATATATATATATGCATATATACATACTTACATATATATATTTATATATATATATATATATATATATATATATATATTTAATATATGTATGTATGTATTTTATATAGGTGCAGGAGTGGCTGTGTGGTAAGTAGCTTGCTTACCAACCACATGGTTCCAGGTTCTTGGGAAACTGTCTTCTACTATCGCTTCGGGCCAACCAAAGCCTTGTGAATGGATTTGGTAGACAGAAATTGAAAGAAGCCTGTTGTAGATGTAGATATGTAATATATATATGTATGTGTGCGTATATGTTTGTGTGTGTGTAATTGTCCCCACAACATCCCTTGACAACCGATGCTGGTATGTTTATGTCCCTGTAAATAAGCAGTTCAGCAAAAGAGACCAACAGAATAAGTACAGGCTTACAAAGAATAAGTCCTGAAGTCGATTTACCCAACTAAAGGCAGTGCTCCAGCATGGCTGCAGTCAAATGACTGAAACAAGTAAAACAAATATATATATATATATATATGGAAATGGGCTGTGCGTGAGAAGACCCGGCAAGCCAAGTAAGATCGTTGCCAGTGCCCCTGGACTGGTTCTTGTGCGGGTGGCACATGAGATGCACCATTTTGAGCGTGGCCGTTGCCAGTACCGCCTGACTGGCTCCTGTAGGATTTTCGAGCGAGATCGTTGCCAGTGCCCCTGGACTGGCTTGTGCGGGTGGCACATAAAAGACACCATTTCGAGCGTGGCCGTTTTCGTGCGGGTGACACGTAAAAGCACCCACTACACTCTCTGAGTGGTTGGCGTTAGGAAGGGCATCCAGCTGTGGAAACTCTGCCAAATCAGACTGGAGCCTGGTGTTGCCATCCGGTTTCACCAGTCCTCAGTCAAATCGTCCAACCCATGCTAGCATGGAAAGCGGACGTTAAACGATGATGATGATGATATATATATATATATATATATATATATATATATATAGTTTTAGTTTATACATATAACTAGACTCACATCCTTTATTATGATGCTCGTAATTTTCATAAGGGTATCCAAAATTATCATATGGATATCCAAAATTATTCTCTGCTTTTTCCTGTATCAAGTCCTCTGTAATAATAATTTTTCTGTTTATACTTCTTGTACTGAGGAGAACACTGATATGTAATTAATCTAATTTAATCAAATTAATTCAATTATTCTACCATGAATTTGCATACAATTTGCAGACACATACATACAAAAGAAAACATCAAACATCACAAAAAACACTTACACATGCACAAACACACACACACACACACACACACACACACACACACACACACACACACACACACTTACACACACACAGCTGGTGACCACACATACACACAGGGGGAGACACTCAAAAGAACATATCTAGCCCAAAAGAAAATCCTAATTCTTCCTTCAACAAGACATTCACCACAACATAAACACCCATCAACACACACCTGGTCACATTCCAAACATATTCAAAGGACATTCAACACAATGCACACACACACTCATACACAGGTGGACATAAAACCCATTCAATGTGGATTTTTAGCCGCTCCCTTGACAGGAACACACAGAGATTTTAGACAATAGACAACTACACCTCTTCTCGTACTCTCTAACACTTTGAACTTTATACCAAACTATATCTCAAGACGACTTCAACATAAAATATCCAGACATGTTCTTGACTCCCAGACAGAAGATAAACTGTTTTTCCTTCAAATTTTTATAAATTTTTATTGATATTTGATATGATGAGATTCATCACTGAAACTGGTAATATTTTCTTTATATAATTTTTAAAATCATTTTTATTAAATTCCTTCTCAAATTCAAATACCTTAGACTTACTTGTGCTATTACCACCTCCATATATATATATATATATATATCAAAAAGATGGAGCATAAGCACAACAGACGACAATGAAACATGTGGACAGATAGACGACACAGAGACAATGACTTTCATCTCTTATGTTCAGCTCCTATGTTTCTGCCTCAAGGATTTCACTTTACACACCCCAGCTCAATTTGATTCGTCCTTATTAGTCAAATGACACCTGTTGCTATTTTCTTGCTGCTTGTATTTATAATTGCATAACATTTTCTCCATTTTTTAATATTATGTATATATACATATACTATATTATGTATATGTATATATATATTCACTGGAAAAAGTTATATATATTTGCCAAGGGATGTCTTTTGCATCGAAGGTCGGCGATTGTTGTACGCTGAAGAAGGGAAATAACCTTGAAACTCAAGTACGTACGTATCGTAGATCAAGATGGGAAAGATAACTTCCCTTGGCAAATACAGACAGGACACAGATATGTGTCGATAGCCAGCTGGGGGAGATGTCCTCCTTGGGCTAAAAGCAACAGTAACATCTACCCCTCGGGGTCAGCCACATTTAAGTGGCAAACATACTTCACTTTATCGTGCAGTTACTGTTAATACCACGTTCAGAGATTTAACATTGCTTGTTTTCATTTTTTCGATATCAGTGAATAATTTCACTGGAAAAAGTTATATATATTAGCCAAGGGATGTCTTTTGCATCGAAGGTCGGGGATTGTCGTACGCTGAAGAAGGGAAATAACCCTGAAACTCGAGTACGTACGTATCGTAGATCAAGATGGGAAAGATAACTTCCCTTGGCAAATACAGACAGGACACAGATGTGTGTCGATAGCCAGCTGGAGGAGATGTCCTCCTGGGGCTAAAAGCAACAGTAACATCCACCCCTCGGGGTCAGCCACATTTAAGTGGCAAACATACTTCACTTTATATATATATATATATATATATATATATATAATATTAGGGACAAAATCCAAAATTACAGGTAAAAACTCAATTAAAATCAATTTAAATTAAAATTAAATTGAGCTTTCATCGATGAGTTGTTGAAACTTGGTTATTTTCCCTAAAACTATATATTTTATATATATATATATATATATATATATATATATATATATATATATATATATACATATATTATGTTATGTATATATATATATATAATATATCATATATATATATATATATATAATATATCATATATCAATATATATATATATATATATAGATATGTTATTTGTTTATCATTCACCTAACTCAGAACCTGAAATTCATTTGGCTGTAGACTGCGTGGAGTGTGGTGCAATAGGTGCAGTGAGAGTACCTATGTGTGACCTTAATATGTCATGTATTCAGTCGGCCATTTGTGATTGTATGCACAACCTGAGTACAAATCCATGTTTACTTTAGTAAGCATGGATCTGCTGTTAAATATTGCTTGTATACGACAGTCCTATCACTGACCTGACCTTGGTACTTTACTATTCAAGTACCTGATTCTCTTGAATCCTCGAAATTGTTTATATTTTTTTTGTTTTTTTTTTTTGTTATAGTTTCAGCTTAGAGCTGCGGCCATGCTGATGCACCGCCGTGTAAGAGAAAGTTGTGGTGAAAGATTACAGCAGGGTTCACCACCATCCCCTGCCGGAGCCTCGTGGAGCTTTTAGGTGTTTTCGCTCAATAAACACTCACAACGCCCGGTCTGGGAATCGAAACCATGATCCTATGACCGCGAGTCCGCTACCCTAACCACTGGGCCATTGCGCCATGCATATACACATATATATATATATATATATATGTGTGTGTGTGTGTGTGTGTGTGTGTGTGTATCGCCTGACTGGCCTCCGTGCGGGTGACACGTAAAAGCACCCTGTAGAAACTCTGTCAAATCAGATTGGAGCCTGGTGTAGCCATCTGGTTTCACCAGTCCTCAGTCAAATCGTCCAACCCATGCTATAATGGAAAGCGGACGTTAAACGATGATGATGGTGATATATATATATAAAATTCTAGATATAGGGTAAAAATTAAATATTAATTTTTTTCACCAATGGCCAGCGTGAGTAAAAATGTCTATAGACTGCAAATATTATTATATTATATGTGTGTATAAGAGTTATACACTGAGGGAAAGCCACTAAGTGGTTTTCCATCATGCTAGAAATGGAAGTTAAATCCCAAATCACAAAAAAACTATTCTTATTTTGACACATGATTAGCCATTCCCGTACTTCGAAGTTTTGCCCTTAACTATTAAATACTCTATTTATTAATCAATCAATGCATTAAATTGCTCATCAGCGAGAATCACTATTGACATATAAATACAAGAACTCGAATACATATGACATCAAACAAGACACACTGCATACTGAGTTTCCATCTTAATACATTGAAGAATTTAGTTCAAAAAGTCCCACAAACAGCGGTTGCAATTTTTATTCCTATTTCCTCTTGGAGTTTCCTGTTTCTTCCTGATTCCAAAGAAGAGCTATGCTCAAAATGTAAAACTTCTACTCTTTTCTTTCTCTGAGCATCTTATTAATGCATTGCTTGTGCCACATCCAAACATTTGCTTCTTTCTTTCTTTCTTTTTCTCATCTATCTATCAGCCTATCTACTTACCTATATTTCTATCTATCCATCTCCATTGTCATAGAACCTCACCCCCCAAAAAAC
Source organism: Octopus bimaculoides (assembly GCF_046866305.1). Taxonomy (NCBI): domain Eukaryota; kingdom Metazoa; phylum Mollusca; class Cephalopoda; order Octopoda; family Octopodidae; genus Octopus; species Octopus bimaculoides. Next base: position 83,068,498 of record NC_142936.1, on the reverse strand, counting down.
AAAACAATGTTCTCTTCTAAACAAATCCCCCAAAAAAACATCTGTTTTATATAAATGAACAAGCTGTACATTCACAAAATTTTATTTGACAAGTTCGAGAAAGGAACGAAAGCGCTAATAATAATGAAGAAATAAAAAGATTTTTTTCCTAAATTCTGACGACTTTTTTTCTCAATATTCAATTTCTGTACATCACACCTAACACTATATATATATATATATATATATATATATATATATATAAATTTTTGTATACATATATGAAAATAGATATTCATATACAAAATTAGTAGAGGTCACAAAAGTGACAAAAGGGTACTGACTAGCACTGCTTATGGTAAAATAAGAGTTAAATCAACTCCAAAACCACTAAAACACTATACTTAATGACTAAAAAGGGGAGGTAAGTCCCTAATGTATATAGCTGTATCGCGATTTCGAATTTTGCACCTGCAAAATTTGTGGAGAATTAGGGTTCGGGCAAACAAAATAATACAGGATGGATGGATGTATGCAAGTAAAAAACGGTAATTTGAAACAATAGACGAAGACAATAAATAAATAAACATAGTCTTGGGGCAAAACAAGAGATTAAACTTATATATATATATATATATATATATATATATATATATATGTGTGTGTGTGTGTGTGTGTGTGTGTGTGTGTGTGTGTGTGTGTGTGTGTGTGTGTGTGTGTGTGTGTGTGTGTATACATACATATATATTCATAGATACAAAGCTACAACACACACACATACACACGTGTGTGTGCTTAGAGATCAAAAAGTGTAGTCACCCCTGCGGGTAGTCAACTTGGAAATTCCAAGTAACAATGAAACCTTGTTTTCATTAAGGCAATCTCAGCCTGATGATTAGCTAAGTTGAGCACCTGTCATTGTGTAACTATTACATGAGAGATTCAACCAGCCAAGAAACATATGTAACATGCATTTTATCAATTCCACTCCCTCAATTTGGATATGTGTAAATTCGATATATATTGACATACAGTGGGGGGGGGGGGAGATAGAGATAAGAGAGAGAGATGAAAGAGAGAGAGAGATGAAAGAGAGAGAGAGAGAGAGAGATGAAAGAGAGGGAGAGATGAAAGAGAGAGCGAGAGATGAAAGTGAGAGAGAAGAAATGAGAATGTGTACTGAATAGAAATGAATGCAGTGTCCATGTGAGTGTGAAGACAGACGGATTGAGAGACAAACATACGAACAGCAGATTGTTGATAGGAGATAGACAGACAGACAGATAGATAGTTGATAGATAGATAGATAGATAGATAGATAGTATCTGTGTTTTGAAGTTTCAGAAATCCTGTAAAATCAACTGCAACAGTTCACATGTAACAAATGTCGAGTGTTGCAAAGAGGATTGGCCTGCCGGAGTTTAAGTGAGTGTGCGCGTGTTAAATCATGTGTGTGTTTAATTGTGTGTAGTCATATGTGTAGTTGTGTGTGTGTGTGTGTGTGTACGTGTGTGTGTGTGTGTGTACGTGCATGTAGTTGTTTGTGTTTAACTGTGTGTAGTTATCTGAATAGTTATTTATACGTCTTAAATTATGTGTATGTAGTTATGAGTAATACGTGTAGTTAAATCTGTAGTTATGTGTGTGTGTCTTAAATTAAGTGTGTAGCTCTATGTGGTTATCTTTGTGTCTGTTAAATTATGTGTACAATTATGTGTAGTTACGTGTGTATTTATAACTTATGTGTGTTGAGTACCTGAGTAGTAATGCGTGTGTGTAGTTATGTGTATATGTCTAGTAATATGTGTTTGTTATAGTTTAACCCCAGGTTAGCCTTACTCAAGTAAACCTAGGATCAGGGTTGGGTGTGTGTGCGTGTGTGTGTAAGTCCAGGGGTGTTAGTGTAACTTTGTACAAATGTGAGTGTGCGAGTCAGTCTATGTATGCGAGTATATATTTATGTGTGTGTATATGTATATATATATATATATATATATATATATATATATATGCGCACATATACATACATATATACACATACATGCGCATGTACGCATACATGTCATCGTACATCGTATGTGTGTATACACATACCAGTGCGTACATGCCTGCCAGTTTGTGTGTGTGGGGGGATATCTACGTGTGTGTGCGTGTGTGTATTCATATTTTTATGTGTTGGCAACAGAAAAATATTTACCTTTTCAAATCGGAGCACGAATTATGATATATATATATAAAAAACCAATTTTCCGGTTGATGTAGAGAGCGAACCCTTGTACACTGACTTACCACTAGTTCCCTCACTTCCACCCTCCTGAAAATACACAAACGTTAAAAATTCTCTTTTCTCACCTTTCTCAACCTCTCCTTTTGTTTCCAGATAATAGTCTAGATTGGTTCCAATAGCTTCCCAGTAGATATCCATGGATGAACAAGAGACATTTTGGGTGACAAATTTTCTCTTCGAATTGTGTGCGAGACGTTAATTAATCCACAGATATGTAATAAGTCTATCGCCGCGGAATAACATGATATATACACAAAAACAAACACTACTTTAGTGGATATGAATATATATATATATTGTATATATATATTCAGGATGTCAGTGAATGGTGTTAGTGGCTATTTATACGTCACAAGGCGCTTTCCTGTTTTCTGGTTTAGTCAAAATTCCATCACAGCAACAGTAAGTCACAATATATAGGTACCTATATGGGTTGGGTGTCAAAAAGAAAAAAAATAGATATAAATGTGTCGTAGGTAAGAGATCAGCGCTCAAGGTCGCCACTGAGACACCAGAGAAAGACGTAGTGATAAAGTGAGAGATAGGGAGAGAAGCATTGTGATGAATAGATTGATACTGTGAAAAAAAGAGAGAGATACAGTGAGAGATAGATATATAAAAACAGAAAGAGAGAAGACCTATAAATAGATATATAGATATATACAGAGAGAACACTTAGCAATAGATAGAGAGAGAGGGAGAGGAAGGGGAGGGTGAACAGTGGCTCGGAACAAGTGCGTGTGTGTCAGTCAGCGACTATCTTTGTCCACAAAAATTAGAGAAAGAGCAGCCAACTAAAAACACATTGTTGCTGGCCAACATACGGTAGATAGATCGGAATGTCTGCCTTACGCATGTTTTTATGAATACGTACAAATACATATGCATATATATTCATATATATACATACATTTATTAGAATATAGACAAAATCATGCACATATATTATGCGCAGACGTCCGAAAGTTATTAACTAAAGTTGTAATATGGAGAAGATAGATATGCACTAAAAAAAGACAATTAAGTTGGTTACTGTCCTTAGAAAAAAGCAATGCATAATGTAGGCATATGGTCGTAATCAACACCTCTCCTATCAACCTCAACAGTTTCCTACTGACACCATTATAAATATCTTTGTCCATTTTATACCACGGTCATTGTCATAGCTTCGGACATTCTGATATATTCAAGCATACGCTCGTCCGCGCGCGCACACACACACACACACACACTTTCTCTCTCTTCTCCCTCTCACCATATACAGACAGACATATCCATACATATATATATAATAAATAAATGCGCCCTTTTAAAGCCCAGCCAGGCTCATGGGCCCGGTTTCCCTGTTTCAATGGCGTATGTGTTCTCCAGCTAGACGGGACGCCAGTACATCGCAGTGTTACTCATTTTTGCCAGCTGAGTGGACTGGACAACGTGAAATGAAGTGTTTTGCTCAAGAACACAACGCGTCACCCGCTCCAGGAATCGAAACCGCAATCTTACGATCATGGTGCTGACACCCTAACCACTAGGCCACGCGCCTCCACTACATATATATAGAGAGAGTGAGTGTGCGTCTCTTTTCGAATTTGTTTTTACAAGCGATATATATATATATATATATATATATATATATATATATATATATATATATATATATATATATATATATATATATATATATATATATATATATATATAAAGTTAAAAACCTTGAAATATATATATATATATATATATATATATATATATATATATATATATATATTTCAAGGTTTTTAACTTTTAAATTTGTATATTTAAAAGAGATAGAAACTTCAAACTCGATATATTCAAGATCGATTTATTTACCACTCTATGTCAACGTTATATTGGTAACGGTTGCTACATCCTCTGGAAAATTATATATATATATATATATATATATATATGCGTCTCTTTTCGGATTTGTTTTTACAAGCGAAGAGACACACACGCTAGAGCAGTATAAATGAAAGTTAGGTAAGGCAGGTTTATGGGATTACCTTGTATCATCAAATCCCAAAAGCCAACAGGTTTTGGGGTCTGGTGATACGCCATAAAGCTAAACCCTTCATGAACGTGAAACCTAAAGTAATTTCATAAACCGGCCTTATCTAACTTTTATGTGTGTGTGTGTGTGTGTGATGGACTCTCCCGTCGGTGACGATGTATGACCTGCACAAATGATTTGTTTAAAGTGATCAAATGTATGTGTATATGTATGTGTATATATATATATATATATATATATATATATATATATATATATAAATTTATATAAATATATATATAAATTTATATAAATATATATATATATATAAATTTAAATAAGAGCTATAACGCGATCCATTGTAAAAAAACTTTTGGGATCGCGTTATAGTTTTATTTAAATTGATATGCACACACAATTGTATGATTAACAACCTTTCATATGAGAATTTTGCTACGTTGATAAGAGGTACAATATTTTTACCAAATTTTTGGTAGAGATCTATAAATACAAGTATATATATATATATATATATAGTCATTGATCCCCTAGGGTAAAGTCTTATGCTATATTGGTAACAGTTACAACATCCTTTGGAAAATTATATATATATATATATATATATATATATATATATATATATATATATATATATATATATATATATATATAAACTTTAATTTGAAATCGAAACTAGAATTAACCGCTGACGGGAATCGAGCTTTGGATCTCACTAGCAATACTACCGTATCATGAAGACACGCCCATATGTATATATATATACACTCATGTATACACATATGCACACGACTAAAGGCTTGGTATAGACAGACAGATAGGTACTGTAGTCGTTTAGCGTCTAGTTTTTCATGCTTGCATGAGTCAGAAAAAATTCGATGCGGCAGATTTTTCTATTGCCAGATGCTCTTTTTATTGTCAACCCTCACCTGTTTCCCAGCAAGACAATATTTCGTTTCGTTTAAAACGAACAGCACAACGGTCGAACCTGTTTTTCACGGATGATTACAAAAAGATCATTACTGTGCCTATGACGGTAACATCTGTTTACAGTTACCACATGATATCGAAATAAAAAAAAAAAACAAGCACACACACTCGCACGAACACACACTCATGCACGAATATACACACTCACGAACACACACACAAATATATACATAATAGGCAACTTTCAGCACAAGTGTGGTTAGTGTGTGCTGCCTGGAACGGCAGTGCCATTTGTCACCCCCGGACCCTATAAAAGATGTATGCGTATATATATATATATAGTGTAGTATATTGCCACTTAAGTGTGGCTGACCCCTAGGGGTGGATGTTACTGTTGCTTTTAGCCCCAGGAGGACATCTCCTCCAGCTGGCTTATCGACACACTACTGTGTCCTGTTTGCCAAGGGAAGTTATCCCTCCCATCATGATCTGTAGCACGAACGGATCCGGGTTTCAGGGTTATTTCCCTTCGTCAGCGTCCGATAGCCACTGATCTTTGATGAGAGAGATAAATTCTTGGCAATCTTATATATACTTTTCCAGTGTCCGTTCGTGCTACAGGTCATGATGGGAGGGATAACTTCCCTTGGCAAACAGGACACAGTAGTGTGTCGATAAGCCAGCTGGAGGAGATGTCCTCCTGGGGCTAAAAGCAACAGTAACATCCACCCCTAGGGGTCAGCCACACTTAAGTGGCAATATACTACACTTTATCGTGCAGTTACTGTTAATACTTCATTTAGAGAATTAACATTGCTTATATATATATATATATATATATATATATATATATATATATATATATATACACATTATATATATATATATATATATACACATTATATATATTATATATATCATATATATCATATGTATATATATATCATATGTATATATATATATATATATATATATACATATATATATATATATATATATATATATATATGTTATATACATATTATATATATTATATATATATATGTAATTAATTTTTTTGCTACCCTAAGACTTATTAATTATATATATATATATCTGTAATATAATGTGACAATTATTCAGTTGCCATAATAAAACTCAGAATTTCAGATGTCAGGGGCGAAATCTGCTCCGGCATCTTGTCAGTTATTAAGACAAGCAAAAATGCTATGAAAATTACCGTTAAAACAAAGGGAAATTTCTATGTAAATGACCTTTATTAAGACAAACAAAAGAGCTATTAGAATGACCATTAAATAAAGGGATATCCATAATATCTCCGAAACAACTGTAAGACAATTTCATTATAAATGTCCTGAAAACTCCTCACAGCTTGGCTTTGTTATCTCATTCTGTCTAATACACATATATAAATTGCTGACATGGCCGATGACAGTACCCCATGATTGGCACTCATGCCAGTGGAACATTACAAGTACCATCCAAACGTGATAGATGCCAGGGCCGCTGATTGGCTCCCGTGCCGGTGGCACATAAAAAGCACCATACGAGCATGATTGTTGTCAACATCGCCTAACTGGCACATGAAAAAACAGCATTCGAGCATGGTCGTTGCCAGTGCTGCCAGACTGGCTCCTGTGCAGGTAGCACATAAAAAACACCTTTTGAGCGTGGTCGTTATCAGAACCGCTTGACTGGCCCTTGTGCCGGTGGCATGTAAAAGCACCTACTACACTCTTGGAGTGGTTGACATTAGGAAGAGCATCCAGCTGTAGAAACTTAATAATAATAATGATGACGATGATGATGATGATGATGATGATGACGATGACGACGACGACGACGATAATAATAATAGTAATAATAATAATAAGAGCAGTCAGAGAGCGCAAACCTCTGCCAAAGTAACGATTAGCCAGAGATGATTTTTTAAAATGGGAATATCTGAAATAAACTCAACTGCTCTCACAAATATGAATACTAAAAATGAACCTGACCACTCTCAAAAATTAAGTAAAAAAACAGGAAAAATAATTCAGAATCCTTGTCCAGTACTAGATTGATCCCAAAATCAAGTCAGTTCATGCCAGTCATGGAGCCAAACATCCCTGTAAGTTTCATCTAAATCCATCCAGCAGTTCTTGAGATATTTTGTCCACGGACAAACAAACAAACAAATATGACTGTAAACAATGCTTCTGCCTTCGCTAAGGCAGAGGTAATAATAATCATGGTTTCAAATTTTCGCACAGGATCAGCAGAGAAGAAAGGGAAGTTAATTACATCGACCCCAGTAGTTGGCTGGTACTTATTTTATAAAATCTGAAAGAATGAAAGACAAAGTCAACCTCGGTGGGGTCATGAGCAATTGTGTCACATTTCTTCTGACTGGACCTTAGCTTTAAAGCCACAGCTTACACTGGGTTATTGGACTGGGTGATGAAGCCCTAATTCAAAGGAAGTGGACAGAAAGACCATGTGTTCCAGCATGACTCTGCTCCCTCTGACATGGTCCTTGTGCCCCAAGAGTGAATGACAAAATGTTTTCATTATCATCTTATCTCAGGGCTTAAACACTGAGCAGGAGACCAACAAGTGGTTCCACAACACTCTAGACTTGTTGAAGGCTTTATCTGTGTGCATGATGGACAACATATATGAGAACCTGATCCTCTTTGGGTTGAATTGAGGGAAATTTTATTGAATGTGTAGTGGCGCGAAATTATGGCCACCATTAAGGAAGTACAATCTATGCATGCGCAAGGGACTTGCCTTCCCGGAAGCCCCTCAAGTGCGCATGCGTAGTAAAACCAGTACTTAAAGAGTTTCTTTCGTTTTCTAAGCCTCTTTACCATGATGCCTTCGACGTGACAGCTACTTGCTCCTCTGGCATGCATCAACGAAGCCCTTAACCTTCCAATGCCGAGTAAAAGTTAACTAGCGGCTGCTAAGCTGAATGATACAGGATTTGCAAAACCAAGCATCATCAAAAATAAAACTTATTTTTATTATGTTGTTAATTGTTCTACTATTTCTTAATATATAATCTTGTTGAAAGGTGATAGAGAGAGACTAATGTCTCCATTGCAACTATCAACCTTTTACAAATGTATCTTTAGTATATTTGTGTATACTATTTTACTGAAACTATAGTTTTTTTGGGGTTTTTTTGTTCTATCTAGTGTCATTGTTTTTCCTCATATTCAGTTTTATTCTCAATTACATGGCACACCTGTACATGTTATCATTTTATGACCACTATCCATGCGGACATGGTTTAGATAGCTTGTCATGGTCTGATTCAGCTCTTATTCAGATTTACTGCTCTATCATTACTCTACCTTCGCCCCCCCCCATCTCTCCTTCTCAATCTCTCCCCCTCTCCCTCCTCTTTCCTTCTATCCTCCACGTTTCTCTCTTTCCTACTCTCTCTCTCCCCTCTCTTCAAATTACTGGTGGTTGAAGCCATGATGGTCTAGTAATCAGATATTTTAAATTCCGAGTATCTTATAGACAATATATATATGGCAATATATATTGATGTGTGTGTGTGTCCTAATATATATATATATATATATATATATATATATATATATATATATATATATATATATATATATATATATATATATACTTATATTTATATATTTGATCCTTTATATTGAACACTCAATATTTCATCTACATTCAATACTTTATTTCATGGTGCCATCCATTTTTATTTTATTTTATTTTATATTATATATTGTATATTATATTATATATTGTATATTCCATAGTCTATACCCCACATTGGTTCTGCAGGAATATAAATAAAACATAAAAAACAGACTGTGTTGGAACTCTTTTAAACAAAATAATATATATATATATATATATATATATATATATATATATATAATACAAATAATAAATGAGTATATGCATATATATATATACATGTATGTACATACCTACATCTACCTGTATATATAGATGCATATCTGGGTACAGGACGTTGCAAAGAAAACGTAGACAAAATGATAAACAGAGTACAGAAAACACACAGGCCACATAGAGAACATTTCCTTCATCATCTATATATACATACATACATACATATATATATATATATATATATATATATATATATATATATATATATATATACTATATATCTACTATATATTTGTGAAAAGGGCAGACATTATCTCACAAACTGTTGTGCAGGCAAAAGTGTTAGTAAGTGTGGTCGGATTGATCTGAAAATTTTCACACCTGGAGAGTTTACATGGCAACTTTGAGTTTGCTCAGTTGAACGGTATGGCCTCTAAGGCAAAAAAAAAGGGTTCTCTTCGATCGATTTGGGGGTGTGGAGGTCGTGTTTTTTGTGCAATTTCAATAAAACGCACAACTGCCTGAACTTCAGGTTCTTTTGTATCAAATGCATGCAAAAAGTTATGGAAATTTTTGCAAACAAGGCAAGATTTATTTAAAAAACTTTTACTGGTCACTTTTTTTTTTTTGCAGCTGCTTAAATCTTATTGGGCATTTGCTTCTGCCGTTTTGCATTTTTCCCCCCCAAAATGGTACCTGCATATAGAGTGTGATGAGGTATATTTTTCACATTTTGAATCATTCAAAAATTCCACCAATAGGTACAAAAATAATTTTTTGCACCAATTCTGTGGCATGGGCGAAGGCGAATTTTGCTCCCATTTGTCTGCAAAGGCTTATCGATTTATTTTCTTGCGTCAAAGGCTTACGCAGTCTGTAAGCTAGTGTACGAAGGCGATTACTATTCAATAGCTGTTTTGCTTTTAAGTTTTAATTAGAGCTTGATTTTTTATTTTAATTCCATCAACGCTGATACAGAAGGGATGAAAGTTTATAAATGTTATTAAAAAGATAAAAATAAAGAAGATGGGGCACTGATTCTGCAAAATTGGGTTGGGTGTGACTACGTATTGTACCCAAAACATTATAAGTGCAGTTGTATTATACTGTTTCAGTTTTGTGCAGAGACCTGATTGGGGTTTTGTTTTTTTCCATCATTTTCCTGACAAATATTTCCACAAATATCAAATGTTGGAACACTGTTTAATCCGACAATAGTCTAAAATTAAACTTCAAGAAATTAAAACTGAAATCTGAAACTTAAGTTCATTGGAGCTTGTTTACCAGATCAAATATTGTTCACAAAATAAGATTATTTACTAAACAGAAGATCAAAATAAAGAAGATTGTTTAAGTAACTTGCTTCCAAGCACATGGTTTTGGGTTCAGTCGTACTGCGTGACATCTTGAGCAAGTGTCTTCTACTACAGCCACAGGCCAATCAAAGTCTTGTGAGAGGATTTGGTAAACAGAAAGAACGCTGTCATATACATGTTGTGTGTGTGTGTGTGTGGGTGTGTGTGTGTTTGTGAGTGTGTGAGTGTGTGTGTGTTTGTGAGTGTGTGTGTGTGCATGTATGTATGTCCCTCAGGGGCATGTCCTGACACAACTCTATCATCATCCCTCTCACTGTCACTTTCTTTATCTTACTCTCCAACTCTCATTTTGCTCTCCAACTGCAGTATCCATGTATCTACAGCAAGATACTTTTATTTGTCCCTCCTATAATTTAAATCTCTCAACTGGCACAGTTGAGAGATTTGTTGTGCAAGTTTCTTGGTGATCTTGTCGGTGCTGGCACCACATAAAAAGCATCCAGTACACTCTGTAACGTGGTAGGTGTTAGGAAGGGCATCCAGCTGTAGAAGCCAAGCCAAAACAGACAATGCTAGCTCCTGTCAAATCATCCAATCCATGCCAGCATGGAAAATAGGTGTTAAATGATGATGGTGATTATGTATGTATGTATGTATGTATATGTGTGTGTGTCTTTGTGTATGTCAAGGGTGGACTGAACTGTCAGTCAATCAGGCACTGCCCAAGGACTCAGTGTTCTGAGGGGCCCGCACTCTACATGGTAACTTTACTAAAACACACATTCAAAGTGGCCCGGTAAACAGTTGTGCCCAAGAGCCCTTAATACTCTCAGTCCGCCCCTGGTGTATGTCCACCACCATCAATCCCCACCCCCATCCCATCACCACTAGTGCTTGACAAGTGGTATCAGTTTGTTTATGTCCCTGTAACTTAACATTTCGGTAAAAGTAACCAATAAAATAAGTACCAGGCTTAAAAATAGTGGGGTTCAATTTGTTTGACTATACCCTTCAAGGTAGTGCCCCAGCATGGCTGCAGTCCAATGACTGAAACAAGTAAAAGATAAAAGACAAGATTCAACAAGGGATACAACATTGAGGACAATTTAATATATAAACATATGATGATGCTTTTCCTATAACTTAACCCTAAATTTTTATTGTGGTTCTATACAATGAAGGATGAATACAGTTATGTAAAATTACTGGCCATTGTCATTACATTCTAGTGTTTGGTATTTTATGATAAAAATAATAATCTATTTATGATATGCATAATTAATATTATAAGTCATTTGCTTCAATTAAACACTTGGAGACAGAAGTATTTGTTACAAGAGTAATCCATCTGAAGGCCTGTATACAATTGTATACTCAATAATCACATATAATAATTTACAATGTGCTTTTGTTCGCAGCCACTCTAATAGAAGGTAAAATGCTGCTGCTGCTTTTGATGTTGTTGTACAGATTATTAATTAGCAACAGGAAATTTTAGGAGATAAAAGAAGTATGAATGATGTTACAGATAGTAATTCAATGGCAAAATATTCCAAATACAAAGAAACATTGTTTCTACAGAAACAAAGCTTCTAATTCCTTGAAGCTAAATGTTTACTAATGAAAACAAGAGATTTGATAGTTGATAGTTTCTTAACAATGTCCAAATTATGTAAGTTTAAGGATAGGTTGGAGTAGAGGTGGGGGTGGGGTAAAACGTATCTATAGTGAATGAAAGAAATTGGTTAGAATCTTTCATTATTTTCCCTACTGCAAAACTAGGACCAATTCTAATCCATATTATTATTTTTTTTTACTACTATTATTACTACTATCATTAGCATTATCACCTTTATTACAATCACTATACTACTACTACTACTACAACCACCACCACCACCACTACTACTACTACTACTACTACTACTACTACTATTACTACTACTACTACTACTACTACTACAACCACCACCACCACCACCACTACCACTACTACTACTACTACTACTACTACTATTCATGCCAGTGCTCTGTAAATGCACCCATTCTGGTGGCACATATATTTAGAGGAGTGGGTACTTGGTTACATACTCTCCAGTACTCAATTGGTACTCATTCTGCTGACCATGAAAGAATGGAAGGCAAAGTTGACTTCAGTAGCATTTGAACTTTTACATTCTGAGTTCAAATTCCACCAAGGTTAACATTGCCTTTCATCTTTTGGGGGCTGATAAAATAAGTACCAGTTGAGTGTAGGGCCAAAGCAATTGACTAGCCCCTCTCCTCAATATTTCAGTCCACGTGCCTATAATAGAAATTATCATTGTTGTTGTTATAATTATTACACTTCTATAGTCTCAACATATTACTGCTGCTGTTATTACTTCCCCGAATACCAGCATAGATAAAAAGAGTCAATTATTTGACATGTCACTGAGCACAGGTATCCATCAATAGGTGATGTACTCCATTGATTTGGATAAAAAGATGGAACAGTTAATCTTTACTGTCCACTTTTACAATGAAAGTGAAATATTCTAAGAATTCATAGAATTTTTCTATTTTCTTTTCTTTTGTTCTACATCTATTTATTGCAGTATGTGGGGGCTGGTTTTGCATTGTTTTTTTGTAAATTTAGGGAAATAATTTTATTTCATGGTTGTGTGTTCTATCAAGCAATAAAATGATTAAGTGTGAACGTTTTGTCAGTTCAGAGGCAAGCAGAGGGGGCACCAAACTGTGGTTGTGCCAAAAATTTCATTGCCATAAAAAGCACCATAACATTTACAAAGTATTGTAATAATTTTCTGTTAAATAAAATGTGGTTAAGTCTTAAGGTAAGAATTGTATCTGGGGTTTCTCACACTCTTTTGAACGGATGTATTATTTTTTATCATTAATAAAACTATTGTCATTTTTGACAACACAGTTATGTTAGTATTGGTACAACATATGGTGCAACAATTTGGTTTAGCTAAAAGTTAGTACAAATATGTTTCCTATTGTATTCAAATGTCATAAGCACCCAGTTTATGCAAATTTAACTAGTTTGAGCTTCTTTTAAGGTTTAATCAGAGGATGAAGAAATATGCTCATGACATTTTTGTGGGCCTCTGAGAGTGGTTAATGGAGATGGAAAGTAATCCTCATTCTGGTGAATGTTAGCAACAGAGTGGATGCTATTAAATTACCTATGCCCTAGAAGGAAGTGTTCAACTAAGTGATTGGTCTGTCAGTAAAGAACAAGAACAGCTACTCTAATGGACATTACACAATTTCCATCAACAAAATTCTACTCACATGTATTTGGTCAAGCAAAGGTTATGATAGAAAACTCTTGACCTAGGTAACATGCAGCGAGATTGAACTTCATACCATGTTGGCATGAAGCAAACACTGTAACCACACATCCATGCCTATCTTATTTAAGAAAGATATCTCCCACTGTAGATAGAACAATAGTCTGTTCCTTGTGTAGAATTGGATGCCAAACCCAAAATTTCAAGGGAACATTTGAACATTGAGCTTATATCCTTACATACTTGGTTATGCTACATGTAACATAACATGATTTATAATAAAAGGTTGTGATAAGAGAGGCTGGTTGGCAGAGTAATTATGTTGTCAGATGACAAGCAAAAATGGCCATAGTTCATATCTTTTAACCAACACAGCAAATTTTAGATAGTCTAAACCACCTAACAGTAAAAAGATACTCCTGTAGCTCTCAAATGGTGCAGTCCTCCTAGTCATAAGTAGATATTACAGGGTTGGAACTAGTCACTGTTGTAAGCCATGATAAAATCAACAACAGTTTCATTCATCTATAATGCTAACTTCAATTCTTTTGGGGGGATAAACTTGGAAAGAAATGGGTGTCGAGAGATTGCATTGGCTGAAGGTTAATTAATTAACAGTTTCTGCGAGCCTAATGCCTAATGAAACTCAAGTTTGATAAAATACCATCTAAAAGAATGTGTTAAAAAAAAAACGAAATAAAACAGCAGAACAAAGTAAAGGGAGATAAGAATTGTGACTTTTTTTGTTTTTAGAAATGTGACTAAAGAAAAATTAAAAGTGATATAAATTGTGTTATAAGATAAAGTAGAGACTGAAATTTCTTTCTACTCCAGAATGTCGAGATATTAAGTAGTGAGTCCTACTATGTTAGCCTCTATATATTCTCGTCTGCATTAAAATACACTATTTTCATTTTTATTCCAATTGGATTCTTTTCAGTGTCGGGCTTCGATATATAGAGTTACTTCCCTCTTTCCACTCTTCTCTTTTCACCACGTGTTTTCATCTCTAAGTCAACATGGTGAGTTGTTTCAATATTATTTTTACAATAATTTAATATATTCTAATGATCCTTACATGTATATTTCATATATATTCTACATTTCCTTATGTAAACTGTAACTTTAAATCTAAAGTATCGACTTTATATTCCAGATCTTCTCGTTCAACTTCTATTTTTGTTCGATTTATTTGTTCCATTTAGAAATTTTATTCTCTTTCTACATACTCTCAGTTTTAGCCAATTCCTTATGTATTTTCTCATATATATATATATATATATATATATATATATATATATATATATATATATATATATATTCTAATGTTTAGAGCAGCGATCTTGTGTCATTCATGTCGTTCTCGTTGTGGTGATCTATATCGGAAACTCATTAGCCTGTGTGAAGTTCATGAGTTTGGAGAGAACATTGTTTTAAATTGACAAACGAACTGACTTCTCTCTACATATTAAGTCCTTTGACAATCTCAGTGTCGGAAATGAAGTAATAGCTACAAATTAAAGCCATTTCATATATTTGCAGTACTGGATTCTCTTGAATCTTATTAGTTTACATGTAGTGATGGTCAATGAGATAACCATCTGCATAACTACAGACGTGTGCCCTCCGCCACCGATTTCGTTTCTTTATAACTTCATGAAAAGTGCATATTTTTTAACGAAGATTTCTAGATTCATTTTAAATGGTGTAGATTTGGATTATATCGGAATTAGTTGTGAAAGAATCATTCAGACCGGTGGAGAGGAGTTTCGGATAATTCACGCACCTCGATTTGTTTCCTCTTAACTTTCGGAAAACTGGATAATTCTTTAAAGTAAAATCTTCTGCAAATACGTTTCTGATGGTGTAGGTGACGATTAGGCTGGAATTTTGTCTGTGTGTCCGGGGGTGGGAGATGGGGTCTGATAATTCACACACCACAGCTTGGTTTCCTCATACGTTTTGATGAGGTGTGTTAATTACCCACTTCCCTTCTGTGTTTTCCATATGATAAAGGAAACAAAATCCGGTGTGGGGGGGGGAACAAGGTGGGTACATCTGTAGTTATGCCTATACCTCACTAACTTGTTCACTATTAACTGTAACTGGTGGCGATCTAGTTAGTTGTTGACCATCACTGTCGTTCACCCCTTGACAGTTGATTTCTACAACAGGAGCTAACAAAGGAGCTGCTATGTGTTTGCCCAAGCTGTTAGAAACAGAATCCATATTCTGTTAAATCACATCTTGCCATATTATCACTGGAAGGATATTGAATGATGTCACATGTATACGAAAAGACAGGGTATTCACGGCTGATATGCCCTCTGATTATTGGCTTACTCTATAAGGATAATCTGGACTAAATAGCAACTTCTACAACATAGTGTGTATGTGTGAAAATAGTTTTGGGGTCATTCTACTCTGCAATACCATCTTGGTAATATAAGATCCAAATTGGAGTAGGTCTATATGTAGGTACATCTGTCTGACATTCCACAATATCTTACAAGCGTTATTGTCTCAGTAATAACAGTTGTCTTAAAGAGAATAAATACATAAATGCAACATTTTTCTCATTTTGTGATATCTTACAATATGTGTCTCTATTGATTCATTCTTGTAATTTTTTACAGCTGAGACGTCAAGCCCGTTTGCGGCGGGAATATCTTTATCGTAAAGCAATTGAAGACAAAGAACGAACTATTCATGAGAAAAAACAACGTCTGCTGCAGTCAATTGAAGGTCAGCTGCTTGTGATTGGTCTTGTTCCTTATTTTTAGATATGATTTTATACCTGTTTGTTCTATGTTAGTGTGCTGAGAGAAGCTAGAGGCTTACTGTAGCATCCTTTCATCTTGTGGGACCATCAGTCTGCACCTGAAAAGTTTTGTCTCAATCTGTGTTCATAGAATAGTGACTGTTGTGGCTATAACAGTCCATACAGGAGTGACAATTACAGCTGTAGCAACCACATTTGTAGGTGTTACCCATCAGTGTTGTGATGATGTTTTCTTCAGTAACGAGCCTCAACTTCTCACTTCTTTTTAAACTCTTGCCTCCATCAAGAACAATTATTTGCAATGTCTTCCCATCTGGAGGTTTAGTCCAGTAAATATAAATCATTTACATATGAATATTTAGGGCTGATGTTTTTTAGCTTTTTGAATTGTCTTCTCTTACTACTTATTCAGAACATGAGTGAGAAATTAAATTTCAGTGTGTTTTATTTTAAGTAGTTACTCTTGTTTATGATAAAGAGTCATTTTTGCTTTCATTATCTCATCATAATTTTCTATGTATTATATTTGATCTCTTTTTCAGAAAATCTTCCTATTGCTCCTGAAATAAGGAAAGATGCCATTAGACTCCAGAAAAGTTCAGAATGGGATGACAGTGGAGCAGATGGTAGGTCTCTTGTTTTTATATATTTTGTGTCACTTCGTAATTTTGCCATTGTCATATCCTTATATAATGTTTGTTTTTATTTTATATCACATTTTTTATTGTTTCGTTAAAGGAGTAGGGGTAATGCTGCAGCCTTGAAATTCTGTCTTACTGGAATTAACTGAGAAATGACTCAAGTAAAATCCCTGCAAGTGGTGGTTTTCAATGGTCACTACACTCTCGGAGTAGTTGGCGTTAGGAAGGACAGCCAGCTGTAGAAACCTTATCAGAACAGATTGGAGCCTTGTGCAGCCATCTGGTTTACCAGTCCTCAGTCAAATCGTCCAACCCATGCTAGCATGGAAAGCGGACGTTAAATGATGATGATGATGATGATGAAATAACTTAGTTGAGATCAGCTTTGTCTTTCATCTTTTCAGGATTGATTTAAAAAAGTACCAATCCAATATAGAGAATTGATGGCACTGTAAGAATAATGTCAGACTAGATGCCTTGCAGTTATATGACCTGGCTCTTTGTGCTCAGGGTTCCAGTCCTGCCATGGCTTACTTTGGTGGTAAGACTTAATTTGTCATCTGGTTTAACACTGTCACTGGCATTTTGGGTGCTGTTAATAGAGTCCAAGCTGTTGCAAATTTTTGGGCTCGGATTCTGGTTTGAGGATATTTTTCTCTCTCCTTCCCACCTGTCTTGGAGGCCCTGAAAAGGATCATCGACACTGCCTTTCCTCTTGGCTAAAAGATTTTCTGAAAAAACTTGTTTAACACAGCAACATTAGTTTTTGCTTACATTTTATGCAAAGATTTTAAAACTAATTACTATTAATTACCACAACTAAAAACATCATTTAATTTGGAATTGTTTCAGTTGTACAAATAATTATATTTCTTGTTAAATAATTAGAAAGCCATATGGGTATGGCTGTGTGGTTAAGAATTTGCTTCACAATCAATGTGAGTGTGGCCCCCATCTCCACCATGTAACAACTACTGATGGTTTATTTACATCTCCATAACTTAGTAGCTCAGCACAAGAGACCAATAGAATAATTACCAGACTCAAAAAACATGTACCAGGAGTAAATTTGTTTGACTAAGCCCTTTAAGGAAATGCCCCAGCAGAGCCACAGTCCAATGACTGAAATAAATGATTATAAAACCCACACATTTGATGCGTTCCTTTCAGTTTTCTGCTTACCAAATCCATTCACATGGCTTGGGTCGGCCCAGAATTATGATAGAAGACACTTCCCCAAGATGCCACACTGTGGCTCTGAACTCAAAACCATGTGGTTGGGAAGCAAACTTCTTAACCTCACAATCATGCTTGTTTACTGTTTAAACTATTAACACTTCACGATTCTCTTGTGTTACAGGGATCATTAATAGTATGGATGATGAATATAAATCTGCTGGTATTGAAGACCCTCAGTTAATGGTCACAACTTCACGTGATCCTAGTGCGAAACTCAAACAATTTGCCAAGGTCAGTGATTTTCATAAAAGCTTCATTATATCAACTGTTTATATTTTCTGGTGAACAGGACTACAGAACACTATGAATCAAGTTTTAATCTCTCGTCATAACTCTTCAACATACCATGATAGAGCTCTTGGATTGTATATCTTGAATCTCCTATTTAATTAAGAAGTTGCAGCTGCAAGCTATGAACTGTCCTCAGTTGATATATATATGTATGTGTGTGAGAGAGAAAGAGAGAGTCTATTAAACCTTTTCACTGCAGAATTAAATTTCATGATTATTCTAGTAAAGATGTTAAATACCTACCAAAAAATAGAATTGGTATTTTCTGCAAGTCATATTGATCATCATCATCGTTTAACGTCCGCTTTCCATGCTCTGGGATTCCTTCTCTGTCCAGTTTACATTCACCAGTTTATTATTATTATAATTATAATTCTTTTATTGCAGGAAATTCGATTAATCTTGCCAAACAGTAAGAAAATCAATCGAGGAAATTATGAACTGAAACAGTTAGTAGATGCTTGTCGTGCCAATAATGTCACTGATTTGATCCTGTTACATGAACATCGAGGAGTTCCAGGTGAGAAACAGCTTCAGTTTTCTATTTTTGAGATGAAAAGTTTTCATTTCGTCAAGTGTTATGTACTTAGTTTGTTCCAGCTGGTGTGGGTGGAATATTCTTATAAATTTAAACATTTACATATTAGCTGAGACATTGTTGTGTGGTTAAATTTGTTTTATAATCCTGTGATTCTGGAATTGACCCCACTGCTTGGCATAGCAGTAAACATTTCTACTATGCTCCTGTGTTGATCAATTTTATTGTAAGGGATGTTTGATTGATGGAAACAATGCAAAAATCCATCTTGTATCTGTGTATGTTAACCAGAATGCAGCACCTTGAAGAACTTTAGTTGAATGAATCGACCCCACTATTTGTTTTCAAGCCTGGTATTTATTTTATCAGTCTCTTACTGAACTACTAAGTTATGTGGATGTAAACACATCAACACCAGTTGTCAAGCAGTGGTGAGGCCCAAACACTAAGAAACACACATGTATGCACATTGTGCTTCTTTTGGTTTCTATCTCACAAGGCTTTGTATGGTCCAAGGCTGTAGTAGAAGACACTTACCCAAGGTGCCATGCAGTGGAGCTGAACCTGGAACCTTGTGGTTGGAAAGTAAACTTATTATCATAAAGCCATGCCTGCACCTAACATGAGACAGAAATGAAACTGGAGTCAGTCTGATTGACAAAACTCTTGGAGGTGGTGCTGACAGTAGTAAAAGACTTGATGGAGAATTTTTCTAACAAAAAGTAAACTTCTTAAGTCAGTGAGTCTGAGTAATTAACCTAAGTGAGCTAATTTATATAAAATTTTCTAAAAATTCCTAAAATATGCTAATTATTCACACCTACACATATACAATATTGTACATCGTCTTAGTGGGTTTTTCACCACTGCTTCAGTAAATATGGTGGTGTCTGTTCAAGTGATTTATAGTATTATGCTGTAAAACAGTCCCTTCAAAAGTTCACATCTTTATTTCATTCTTTCTTCTCTCTCCCATGTAGATGCATTAACAATCTCTCATCTCCCCTATGGGCCGACAGCTTACTTTTCCATGTTCAATGTCGTCATGAGACATGATATCTTTGATGTAGGAACCATGTCAGAAGCTTACCCACACCTTATATTCCACAACTTTGGTACACGGCTTGGAAGAAGAGTAAGTGAAGTAATAATTTGTGTTGATTTCTATGTTACTAAATTGCCAATCCCTGTAATTGTGGGATAATAAATGCATGCATCTAAACACAAAAGAGAATTAGGGTAGGGAGAAGAGCTCTTTAATCCTTTTAAAATCATGTCTCTAAGAGAATATTGATAGTTTAAATGATGAATCTGTTGTCAAATATATTAAATATAAATATGCATAACTCCCTACAGAATTTCTGTTTATTGAATTAACTTTTCTTTAACTTTACAGACTGTGGTGTTTGTGTCTGTATATCCTGTTATCAGAATGTACAACACACTGAAACTATTAACCGTTTACCGTTTAAATTGGCCATATCCAGCTCAAATGTTCTACCTGTTTTAAGTTAAAACTGGTCGGATCTGGCCTCTCATACCAACCATACAATGTCATTCTAAAAATAAACAATCACATCATTGATATCTTGAAACTATGAGATATTGCATGATTAATTCAAAACTATTAATAAGCATTACATTTGACAGAGTAATCTGAATGCTAAATAAGTTAATTAACTATTAGTTGAACCCAAACTTTTAAATTTGCTTTAAAAGCATTTCAGCAGATTTTTATCTTTAGAAGTGTCTTGTTTTGTCCAGTAAAATACACATCTTGGGATCACCTTAACTTGAAACACATGTAAACAAACTGTTTGTACATGATAATTGTTTTTTTCCTAATGTAAATATTTTAAGATAAAGATGTGGATGGTATGAAGTATTCCATGTAGGTGATGTTTATATTAAAAGATGTTAACATGATTTTTCTAGGTGCAAAATATTCTAAAATATTTATATCCTGTCCCAAAAGAAGACAGTAAACGTGTTATGACATTTTCTAATTCTGATGATTTCATCTCATTCAGGTAAGTTTTTCAGCAATTTTCTTTTCACCCTTTTAGATATAAATCCACTTGTGACTACCACCTCTGATTCCATCATATGAATCTTCTTGTTTAAAAACTTTGATTTTTAAATTTAATCTTTTCATTGCACTTTCTGAGAACTTTATGTTCCAAACACAAATTTTATAATGGACAAATCATTTTAATTATTGAACTAAATCCTAAAATTCTGGATTAATTTTGAAATTAATTGAAACATAGCCAATGGAATTCTTTATAAGTATGGTCACTGAGGGATTAGTGAGTGCAGATCACTGTCTCTGGCACAATCCTTAACTATGATCTAATGAGGAATCTACTACAAGGTTGCTTGACTTGCTGAAAATAGCAGCCAAATCTCCCTTAAACTATACCCTTCCATCTAAAGACATGTTGAGCAATGTCTGAATAAAAGATGGGATGATTGTGGTTGGAATGTCTTTGGTCATAAGCCTGCTGGTTCAAGAACAACTTAGAGATAAATATCAATATCACTTAATTAGTTGTCAGTTTTAATCTAGATATTATTTAATATCCATCATTGATCTATGTTTGGTCAATCAAAAGCAATAACTGGACTTGCCCTCGACCCAGGTGGAAGCTAGAATTATATTGAACCTGATTTATTGTCATTCAAACTATAAATAAATGATTTATATGGTAATAGACTCTACTGTTTAATGTTATAACATGTTAGTGGAAAGAAATAAAGGTTGATATTGTAAGGGAAATAACTCATGTCTTCTCTATTTCTCAAGTAGATAGTATTTTTTTGTTGCTTTCTGATTAGAGAGTTTCCCACTGAGCAGTTAGATTGTTTACTTTGTTATACTAGTATTCAGTCATTTACTTCTAAATATTATTTTTATATAAGATGTACCCAGTGTAAGCTATGGACACATAAGAGGTGCAGCAACATCAAAAGAAGATTAACCAAGAAAATAGCTTTCGTGTACGCCAGATGCACAGGGGCAATAAACACCACAGATGCTCAGAAAACAGATTCCATCACATGCCAGCGGGAGAAACTAGAAGTAGTTGATAGCTTCCGCTTCCTAGGTGACCAAGTTAGTAGTTGGGGTGGATGGTCAGAGAGTGTTACCACTAGAATAAGGAGAGCCTGGGCAAAGTTTAGAAAGCTTCTACCCCTACAAAGGCTTCTCACTCAGAGTGAAAGGTAGATTGTACGATGCATGTGTGCAAACTGCCATGTTTCATGGCAGTGAAACATGAGCCGTGACTGTGGAGGACATGTGTAAGCTCGAAAGAAATGAAGTTAGCGTGATCTGCTGGATGTGTAATGTCAGTGTGCATACATCACAGAGTGTAAGCACCCTGAGAGAAATGTTGGACATAAGAAGCATTGGATGTGGCGTGCAAGAGAGACGTTTGTGCTGGTATGGTCATGTACTATGAATGGATGAGGGGAGATGTGTGAAGAAGTGCCACTCCTAAACAGTTGAAGGAATCTGGGGTAGAGGTAGACCCAGGAAGACATGGGATGAGGTGGTCAAGCATGACCTTTGAACATTGGACCTCACAAAGGCAATGACAAAAGACTGACACCTCTGGAGATATGCTGTGACTGCGAAGACCCAGCAAATAAAGTGAATTCACGGCTGTATCCTACACCAGTTTCGCATAACCAATCCCAGCCCATTCAAAATTACCATGGATCATAGGGAAACCTGCTGTGCTTGAGGGACCTATTGAGTCAAGTACATCAACATCAAAATGAAAATCAAATGGAAATTGTAGTTGTGATACCTGTGCCTGTGGCATGTAAAAAGCACCATGCGAACGTGGCCAATGCCAATGCCGCCTTGACTAGCTTCCATGCCAGTGGCATGTAAAAAGCACCAACTGATCCTGGCCATTGCTAGCCCCCTCTAGCCCCTGTACCGGTGGCACATAAAAAGCACCCACTACACTCATGGAGTGGTTGGAGTGGTTGGCGTTAAGAAGGGCATCCAGCTGTAGAAACACTGGCTTCCCAGAACCTGGTTGAACTGTTCAACCCATGCTAGCATGGAAAACGGACGTTAAACGATGATGATGATGATCTCTTTTTAGCTTTTTTAGTTACTCTCAATCATGCATTTGTGAACAATAGCAACACAGATTTCAGGTTTCCAAAGAGTCTGTCACTGCATTTCCAATGATGAGAATGTCTGTGTAACACTGTGTTTGACCCATTGATTTTTCGGTAGTTTCTCTCTGGCACACTCATGCATATACAGTGGGCTTCTACACAGTTTCTAGCTACCAAATTTTATTTGTAGTCTATTGGTCAGCTGAGGCAACAGTAGAAGACACTTGCTCACAGTACCATACTGTAGAATTGAGTTCAGACCCACATAGGTTCAAGGCAAACTTTGAGATATCTGGCTCCTTGCTGAACTCTAGAAGACTCACCCTCCACAGCAGAAGCGCTAATGCTGCTCCCCCTGATGAAGAGGATTGGCCTGCAAGAGCCGTGTTCCACTTCCACATAAGAGCGCCTGTGCCAATTAAAAGCACCCAACACACACTGTAAAGTGGTTGATGTTAAGAAGAGCATCCTGACATAGAAACCAAGCCAAATCAGACAGGAACTTTTATTATAGTTATCTGAATCATCATCATCATCATCATCATTTAACGTCCGCCTTCCATGCTAGCATGGGTTGGACGATTTGACTGAGGACTGGTGAAACCGGATGGCAACACCCTATTCATATTATTTCACATTGTTAATTAGTTATATATTTTTTTTCTGTGCAGTTTCTCTAACCTTTATAATATTTTACAAACTTATTTTAGATTGGGTTAGCTTTTCTGGAATATAATGAGCATCAATTATAGACATTAATACATCAATTATATATTTATATTTTTAATTCAGCCGATATCAATTATGAAGTAATTTCTGTCCTTTTGTTCAGTTGTGTATTTTATGTGTTCTTTCCTTTCTCAGATTCTAGCAAACAAACAAAATCTTGTTTTTAAAGTTGCAAAAGTTTGTTCTATTCAACTGTTTTCAATTCTTTGGCTTCATTTTTCTAGGCATCATGTTTACTCAAAGAATGCTGAAACCAAAAAAATTGAATTAACTGAAGTTGGACCAAGGTTTGAGCTAAAATGTAAGTAAAACTATATCATTTATTGAAATGTATACAAAACACTATAAGCTCCATTTTCAAAGTGTAATGTTTTCTTTTATCACTGATATTCTTAGCATAAACAATCATTTTGTTTCCTTTTATTTTCTATCTTTTACTTGTTTCAGCCATGCTGGGGCACCACCTTGAATTTTTTAGTCGAATGAATTATCTTTTTTTTTTTTTTAGCTTGGGACTTGTTCTATTGGTCTCTTTTGTTGAACTGCTAGGTTACAAGATTACACACCACCATTGGCCAAGCAGTGGTGGGGGACAAACACAGACACAAAGACACTCACACATAGATATTCATATCTCTCTCTCTCTCTCTCTCTATCTATCTATCTATCTATATATATATATATATACATATACATATATATATATATATATATATATATATATATATATATATATATATATATATATAAATATATATATATATATATATATATATATATTTATACAGGGTGTTTCAAAAAGTTTGATATCATTTGAGACGTAAATATCACAGAAACTACATAGTCAAAGCAAATGAAACTAAACAGGCTTAATATTGAGCAACATAAGATTTATTCCTCCAAATCTGAGTGAAAAATTCAAAGGTATGTGGATTCCATGAACGATTTCACAAATGTTCAATATGCTCACCGCCTGGGACACAGTACACATGAAGCCCATAGTCCAGCTCCTCAGCTCCTCCCAAACATGCTGCAGCATGTCTTGGGTAACAGTCTCCAGTGCGATAGTGATTCTCTGCTCAAGTTCCTCTAGGTCTGCAGGAAAAGTGGGGACAAACCAAGCCCTTCACATAACCCCATGTTTGCGCTTTTGCTTGTCATCTGCCTGAACGAGCTGCAGGTTGTAGGGTTTGATTAACAAGCATTTCCTGAGGATGTGCCAAACTGTGGTTGGAGGAATCTGGGTTTCCAGACTTGTTCTTCTTATGGACTTCTTGGGGCTTTGCAAGAGTTTTTGGTGAACCTGCTCAACCGTCTCTTCCGATGATAGTGGTCATCCAGATCCTTTTGCCCTGCACAGACAGCCTTCCTCTTTGAATTTTTTGTGCTCAGTCCAAATCTGCATTGCTATTGGTGACTTTTTAGAGAACTGTTTTCAAATTTTAGTACAAGGCCAGCAATTTTGTGGAAGGAGATAAGTCAATTACCCTGACCGCAGTGTTCAACTGGTAGTTTTTTTATTGACCCTGAAAGGATAAAAGACAAAATCAACCTTGGCAGCATTTGAACTCAGAACATAAAAATGGATGAAATACCGCTAAGCAATTTTGTCTGATGTGATAACAATTCTGCCAGCTCACCGCCTTAATAATAATAATAATAATAATAATAATAATAATAATAATAAAAAGAAACAGAAAATTATTTAAGAATGATCTCTTGTTTACCATCCCTGCAAGTAGTGTGAAAGATTGTTTTAACTGGTAAATTAAACATGTTTAGAGGAACATTGTTGCTGTGAGAACAATAACTTTTTCTGTAAATAACTTCTTTTTTTTTTACATAACTTTATTTGGTTTTGTAAATGATCAACTGAGTGTATTTATTTTAGTGGCTTACCAATGTATATCGTGAGTTTCTTTGCCCTAGACATTGGGAAGACACTCAACAAGAAACAGAAACAAAACTAAAAGAAGAATAACTACTACCACAACTATTACTACTACTACTACTAATAAATCTATACCTTATTTTGTTGTACTTGCAGTGTTTAAAATAATCCAGGGAACAATTGATAATGTTGACACAGCAGATGTTGAGTGGGTTTACAAGCCTTACATGAGGACAACAGCTAAAAGAACATTTTTAGCTGAGAAAACTTGAATTATTGTAACTTATATTGATTTATAAATAAAGATGTTCTATTTTTATTTCTCTATTTTTTTTTTTTCTTTTACACAAATAATTCATTGCGCAACTCTGGATTACATCATCTACTTCTAACTTATATTAGCAAGTTACCTTTACATATCTGTCCTCTAAATTACACTAGCTACTGTCCTTATCAGCAAGTGTCTCCTTCACCTTCTCAAGTTACTGTCCCAACCCAATTCCATGTGTTCCCTACTTTACTTTCAATCTCCACTTTAGGATCCCAACTTTTCACAATCCAGTAGTAACAGTCTCTTTTTTTCCTAAGAATGTGAAATAAGCAGTTTTTCTCCCTATTTTTTATCCCCATCTGTGTGTACCTTCTCTCTCCTAATTCCATCATTAGCTCATTGCTGACACAACACTAAGTGTATCCTTAAATATTAGATCACTCCTAGAGTTTTCATGACAATGGCTGTGTGGTAAGTAGCTTGCTTACCAACCACATGGTTCTGGGTTCATTCCCACTGCGTGGCACCTTGGGCAAATGTCTTCTACTATCGCCTCGGGCCGACCAAAGCCTTGTGAGTGGATTTGGTAGACGGAAACTGAAAGAAACCCATTGTATATATGTTTGTCCCCCCAACATCGCTTGACAACCGATGGTGGTGTGTTTGCGTCCCCGTAACTTAGCGGTTCGGCAAAAGAGAGCCGATAGAATAAGTACTAGGCTTACAAAGAATAAGTCCGGGGGTCGGTTTGCTCGACTAAAGGCGGTGCTCCAGCATGGCCACAGTCAAATGACTGAAACAAGTAAAAGAGAGTCTTACCATGTCACGGTCAGGTAAGGAGTGTGTTGTTAGTGTATTTCTGTCAGCTCCAGTCCTGACAGAAATTAGACTGCTATTATTGAGTCTGTTGACAATAAATATACCAAACTCATAGAAATAAATAATGTTTCATGATATACATTTCACTGCTGGATATTAACCAGATGCACAAAAATAGTATGTGGTTCAAGGTGGTTGGTTGACTTACTAGAAATGGTGGTTAAATCATTACACTTTCAATAAGGATTGTACTTGATTATGTAGTTCTATATTCTCTTAAAAAACTGGGATTGGTTGGAATACTTTTGTTCAGAATTGAGCCAAGGCTGAATAACAAGAGAGCCTCTATCAAGATAGAAAACCTGCTAGAAATAGCAGCTGACTCATATTACAAATAATTTTTTTTAAATTTGAGACATTGCATAATGCAGTCCCAGATGCACTGCGTAGGTGTAATAGAATGACTGATATTATATATATAATATACCAATATATAATATATTATATCAAATATATAATATATATTATATTATATATGTAATATATATAATATATCAAATATATAATATATTATATCAAATATATAATATATATTATATTATATATATAATATAATATATATATATATATAATCAGACTGTATGACGCATGTGTACGAACAGCCATGCTACATGGCAGTGAAACATGGGCTGTGACTGCTGAGGACATTCGTAAGCTCGCAAGGAATGAAGCCAGTATGCTCCGCTGGATGTGTAATGTAAATGTGCATACCCGTCAGAGTGTAAGTATCTTGAGAGAAAAGCTGAACATAAGAAGCGTCAGTAGTGGTGTGCAAGAGAGACGATTGCGCTGGTTTGGACATGTGGTGAGAATGAATGAGGATAGCTGCGTGAAAAAGTGCCACTCCCTAACAGTTGAGGGAACCCGTGGAAGAGGTAGGCCCAGGAAGACCTGGGCTGAGGTGATGAGGCAAGACCTTCGAACATTGGGCCTCACCGAGGCGATGACTACTGACCAAGACCTTTGGAAATGTGCTGTGCGTGAGAAGACCCGGCAAGCCAAGTGAGATCGTTGCCAGTGCCCCTGGACTGGCTCTTGTGCGGGTGGCATATAAGATGTACCATCCTGAGCGTGACCGTTGCCAGTACCGCCTGACTGGCCTTGTAGGGTTTTCGAGCGAGATCGTTGCCAGTGCCCCTGGACTGGCTCTTGTGCGGGTGGCACATAAAAGACACCATTTCGAGCGTGGCCGTTTTCGTGCGGGTGACATGTAAAAGCACCCACTACACTCTCTGAGTGGTTGGCATTAGGAAGGGCATCCAGCTGTAGAAACTCTGCCAAATTAGATTGGAGCCTGGTGTAGCCATCCGGTTGCACCAGTCCTCAGTCAAATCGTCCAACCCATGCTAGCATGGAAAGCGGACGTTAAACGATGATGATGATGATGATGTAGTCACAACCCTTTTGATTGAATTGCTTGCCCCATCAGGGTTAATGTATACACACTCAAAAATATAGAGAGGGAGAAGCATGGCTGTGTCATTAAGAAGTTTCATTAACAACCACATGGTTTTGGGTTTAGTCCCACTACATAGCACTTTGGATGAGCCTCTTCTACTGCAGCCCCAGGCCAGCCAAAACTTTGAGTGGATTTAGTGGATGGAAACTGAAAGAATAGGTTCTGAATAAAGTGTGTATAAACAAAATTCTGAAAAAGAAAGAATTTAATTTTTTGAGTTTTGAAATTCTTCCTCCCTGTCCCAACTTTTGGAATACTCACCTGACTCCCCTATCAATACTCCACATATATCTAAACTTAACTACTTAGTTCTTCCACTTTGCAACTATTTATACACACTCAGAACCTATTGCTCTATGTATTTATGTCTGTGTCTGTCAGTCATTTCTAATGTTCTACAAAAACATGTCTGACCATTGAGAGAAACATTACTTTGCTTCAAAACAGGTGAGTGTTGGCAACTGGAAGGGCATCCAGCCATAGAAAATCTGCATTGACAAATATGAAATGGCAGCCACATATAACAAATGAATGCCTTTATGGAAACCTGCCGAATGTTGTCTGTGACTATCTGGTCACTGTGTCCTACCCTGAACTGGAAGCATTCAAATTAGTCATGTGAAATCCAGTTCATGGTGATGTAAGAAGAGGAAAACATTGTTACTCTTACATTGACGACTTCATTGCAAGCACTGGTGGCCTGGAAAGTATCCAGGACGTCGAGACAGTGATGTTGGACTGAGAAGTATGGCAGATGGACTCTGCTGCTGCAGCCCAGGTTGGAACCTGGCCATAAATAATAATGCTGGTTGAATAAGCAAAGATGATGACGGAGAGTTCAATATGACCATTTGATTTGCTTGAAGTAACAGCCAAATTTCTGAAAAATAATTTTTTTCCCAACATTTTGATATTTTTTAATCAACTCCTTATCTGGTTATTGGAATAACAATACCCACCACTTGTGAATGGATACCCGTTGAACCAGCAGACAAAATGAAGGACATCTCAATGCAGTCACTTAACTCACTACAAACAACAACCAAAGCTCTACTCTTTTATTCTCTCTTTTACTTGTTTCAGTCATTTGACTGCGGCCATGCTGGAGCACCGCCTTTAGTCAAGCAAATTGACCCCAGGACTTATTCTTTGTAAGCCTGTTACTTATTCTATCGGTCTCTTTTGCCGAACCGCTAAGTTACGGGGACGTAAACACACCAGCATCGGTTGTCAAGCGATGGTCGGGGGGCAAACAGAGACACACAAACACACATACATATATATATATATATATATATATATATACATATATACAACGGGCTTCTTTCAGTTTCTGTATACCAAATCCACTCAAGGCTTTGATCGGCCCGAGGCTATAGTAGAAGACACTTGCCCAAGGTGCCACGCAGTGGGACTGAACCAACCTCAGACTCAATATGGAGGCCTACATCAAGTGCCTGGAGGGGGTAGTGCTGGCCTGGGTCAAGAGGGTGGCTACTGGAAGACCCTATGTCTGGCAACAGGACTCTGCACCATGTCACACAAGCACAAGAACCCAGTCATGGCTGCCAGACAATTTCTGTGACCACATCACCCCTAGCACCTGGCTACCTATCTCCCCAGACTGCAACCCTCTTGATTATTATGTGTGGGGGCATAGTTGAGCAAGAGACCAACAAAACTTCTTGTAAACAACCAAGATGAACTGAAGGCAAGGATTATGGCAGCATTCACCAACTTAAACAAGGAAACCGTCCAGAAGAGTTGTAAGAGATTCCAAAGTTGTCTGGAGGCCGTGGTTGAAGCCAATGGTGATTTTATTAAATACATTTACTGTTTAGTATTTCAAGATATTTTTATGTAATTTTGGTAAATATAACTGTTAAATGAGATGTCAGTGTTATTGTCAATTTTGCATAATATAGATGACAGTTTATTCACTGCACCCTGTATATATATATATTCCTACATATGTATGTACATATACATATGTATAAACATACATACTTATATATATGTGGGGGGAGGGAGTGTATATACACCCCACCACACACATATATTCAGGGTTGGGCAAAACAATGGAAACACCATTTTTATTAAACTCTTTTTTCCTATTAGCAATATTTCAAAAGAAAAACAACAGTTCTAGTCAGTAGATATGCATTCATATACATAATTTGTGCCTTGTTGCTTATTATATAAGCCTCTATTTTTTGTCAGTTGGCAGTAATTTATATTTAAATAGGTTAAAATGCATACCCTATATGATTTCCATACAGAACAAGTTGTTGGAGCACGGTTGGCTGGAGTTTCAGTCACTAAAATTGAATTGTTTAATTTTTCAATAGTTATAATTTCTAAAATCGTATTGACATTCCAAAACCAAAGTAGAACAAGTTTTAGCAAGCATAATTATAAATGGAAGGCAAAGGAACATAGAGAGGGTTTGTAGAATAAAGAAATGTATGGTGACTTAAAAGCATTGGACTATGGTAGCAAAAGCAGCGGCAGTACTAGACCACTACTTTACCACCATGTGGTCAATCAAAGGTTTTTGCAGCTCATGACATTTTGTTGTTTATGAAACTTATGTCTAGTATTAATATATTTTCGTGTTTTATTTATGACCAACAGGATACATCCACTGATGTTCATAGAGACTATGGATAAGAGATTTTAGTAGGTCTATGAGAGACTTTAGTAGGTCTATGATACAATTGAACTATTTGCTACATTAACTAGCCAAATATCTAGTGGATGAGGTAATTATAAAAGTGAAACAATATATTTTGTTATTACCATGTAACAAAGCAGGAAGATAGTTCTGAAAAGTATGTGATTTAGGAAAAGTGTATTTATAGGGATATAAGATTGAAACAGTTTTTCTCAGTAGCAATAATTAGATTAAGGCAAAATGCTACTGGGTAGCTGTAGGGCTATCAGGGATAGTTTCATAGATGTATTAAGAACCGAGCTGTAAGTTATGTAGGAAGGAATGGCAGTCATCATTATAAAAGGCAATACAAGTAAAAGAGATACAGGTGAGATAGAGAATTATTGAGGTTTACCTCAAGCTGATAAGGATTTACTCGAAATATTTTCACAATGACTATGATTAACATGTCTCATGTGACCATCAATAGCTAAAATATCACAGAGAGATTATTCAGTGTCACATGGTATTTTTATCTATAATTAGGTTTACTGGCTCATTGATACATGTCTCTTTCAATAACTTCTAATCACCTGAGACACTCCTTATTTGATGATTTCTCTCAATGACAAAATGACAAACACCACGTGTACACACACACACATACACACACACAATTGGCCTTGAAATAACCATTTGCTACTGAGGTTGCCAAGACAGAAAAAGATTAGAGAGAGGGAAAGAGTAAAACTTCCATACTAAATGAAGAGTATTTCAGAGGAGAAAGTGGCTTGATAGAGGTGTCTTGCCATAGCAGAGATACATGGCTATCTCCTATTATATATAAAGAGATGTGTGGAAGCTGGTGAGAAGGAGATAAAAGGAAGGTAGTGCCAGAGAAAGTATACTTTCAGAACATCCTCCTCCGCTGCTAAATAGGTCACTATGACCTGTGGCAAAATGGAGAGCAGTGGTTTCATCATGACAATGTGCCTGCGCACACCTCCTTGAGTGTGAGACAGTTTTTGACCAAAAATGGTATGACCCCTCTTACTCACCCTTCCTATTTATCTAATCTTGCACCTTGCAAATTTTTTTTGTTCCTCTGAATGAAAAAAAAGTCCTTAAAGGAAAACGTTTTGCAGATGTGGAAGAGGTGAAGAAAACAGTGATGGAAACATTAAAAGGCATCACTTCGCAAGGGTTCCAGGACTGCTTTGAACCAGTGGAAAACACACCTGGACTAATGCACTGTTTCAAATGGAGAACACTTTGAAGGCAATAAAAGTGTAAATATGTAAAACTAAGTGAATAAAATAATATTACAAAATTCCAGGTTCTTTTGCTAGGGGAACAGCCCCAATCCAAGTGTACACATGTAAGCCAAAGGCACATCCCTAATCGAAGTGTAAGTATATAAGCTTGGAATACATCCCTACTCCAAGTATATTCATGCATTAGGGGTAATCATAATCCATTGGAGTTTATCACAACTACTGTCAGCAAATGACTTTCATTGCTAGAATTACTTTTTTATATTTCATATGTGGGGATATGTTGAATAATCCAGGCATAGATTCTGTGACAAGTGAAATAATTATCTATTAATATTCCAGATAATCTACTAAAATAGTTCTATTAGTGGCTATGTCACATAGAAAAGCACAAGTTGTGGGTGCTAATGTTTGGTTAGCGAGGTCAACAGTAGGAAACTCATTTTTAACTCTCTAAAAGTCACAATTATAAGCTGCAGCCATATGCTGACATAATAGCATTAAAATCCTACCTTAAGCTAAGTTTCAATCCTACGACATTGCTTTAATTGTTCTGGGGTCAATGAAATAAATATTAATGATATAATAGAATCAACTAAATCTTCTGTTCCAAAGAGCCTTGTGATGTCTCAATGAATACTCCTCCATTTACTGCATCATTATTTCCACTTTACACAATTAGTTTTGTTAATTAGCATGCATCTATACTTGCTAATTAATGTAGCTGTAGTAACCAGAAGCCACATATGTTGCAGTGCTATAACAACACTTACCAAGAGTATAAACCTTTTGTTCTAGAGGTAAATGTTTCATTGTTTTATGTCAATCTGTTTTATTATTTCAGTTTAAAACAAATTCTATTATGATGTAATGGATGGGTAATGTTCCACTACTTATTAACTGATCATGAGTTCAAATACAGTTATTGTGTTATGTATTACCGTGAGACACAATATATTCATTCAATGTTTAATAAGAGAAAAATGATTAAACTTTAAATTCCTGCTTCTATTATTCATTAAATTATCTGAATTTTGCAGAACTATACTGTTTGTATCATTGAAAATGAAATATATAATATTCTATCCTGTTATAAAAGATGAGTTTAGTATCCTATAACTTGTATAACATAACTAAACTTGTCAACATTATTTACTCTCTATCATCATCGTTTAACGTCCACTTTCCATGCTAGTATGGGTTGAACGATTTGACTGAGGACTGGTGAAACCGGATGGCAACACCATGCTCCAATCTGATTTGGCAGAGTTTCTACAGCTGGATGCCCTTCCTAACACCAACCACTCAGAGAGTGTAGTGGGTGCTTTTACGTGTCACACGCACAAAGGCCAGTCAGGCGGTACTGGCAACAACTAATTCCAAGTGACAATAAATACACCAAAATGTATGTATATATGTATGTGGGTATATATGTGGAAGCAAGGTGTGGAAGCAAGGTCTAGAATTGAAGGGCCTTAGAGTCAACCTAGCTAAAACCAAAATCCTAATAAGTAGGAAGGTAGATAAAACACAAACCCCTTCAGGTAGATGGCCCTGCTCAGTATGTAGAAAAGGAGTAGGTAGTAACTCTATAAGATGTACCCGGTGCAAGCTATGGACACATAAGAGGTGCAGCAACATCAAAGGCAGGTTAACTAGCAAGTTAGTTTTTGTTTGTGGCAGATGTTCAGGTGCAATAAAGACTGCAAACAAACAGGAAACAACTTCTATCTCATTCCAGGGTGAAAAACTAGAGGTAGTCGATAGCTTCCGCTATCTGGGCGACCAAGTTAGTAGTGGGGGTGGGTGCGCTGAAAGTGTAGCTGCTAGAATAAGAATAGCCTGGGCAAAGTTTAGAGAGCTCTTACCCCTGCTGGCGACAAAGGGACTCTCACTCAGAGTAAAAGGCAGACTGTATGACGCATGCGTACGAACAACCATGCTACATGGCAGTGAAACATGGGCTGTAACTGCTGAGGACATACGTAAGCTCGCAAGGAATGAAGCCAGTATGCTCCGTTGGATGTGTAATGTCAATGTGAATACCCGTCAGAGTGTAAGTATCTTGAGAGAAAAGCTGAACATTAGAAGCATCAGTTGTGGCGTGCAAGAGAGACGATTGCGCTGGTATGGACATGTGGTGAGAATGGAGGAGGATAGCTGCGTGAAAAAGTGCCACACCCTAACAGTTGAGGGAACCCGTGGAAGAGGTAGGCCCAGGAAGACCTGGGCTGAGGTGGTGAGGCAAGACCTTCGTACATTGGGCCTCACCGAGGCGATGACTACGGACCGAGACCTTTGGAAATGGGCTGTGCGTGAGAAGACCCGGCAAGCCAAGTAAGATCGTTGCCAGTGCCCCTGGACTGGTTCTTGTGCGGTTGGCACATGAGATGCACCATTTTGAGCGTGGCCGTTGCCAGTACCGCCTGACTGGCTCCTGTAGGATTTTCGAGCGAGATCGTTGCCAGTGCCCCTGGACTGGCTTGTGCGGGTGGCACATAAAAGACACCATTTCGAGCGTGGCCGTTTTCGTGCGGGTGACACGTAAAAGCACCCACTACACTCTCTGAGTGGTTGGCGTTAGGAAGGGCATCCAGCTGTAGAAACTCTGCCAAATCAGACTGGA
This sequence comes from Octopus bimaculoides, assembly GCF_046866305.1. NCBI lineage: Eukaryota > Metazoa > Mollusca > Cephalopoda > Octopoda > Octopodidae > Octopus > Octopus bimaculoides. Next base: position 83,033,369 of record NC_142936.1, on the reverse strand, counting down.
GCCTGGTGTTGCCATCCGGTTTCACCAGTCCTCAGTCAAATCGTCCAACCCATGCTAGCATGGAAAGCGGACGTTAAACGATGATCATGATGATGATGATATCTATTTGAGTGTGTGCAAGTTTGTATCTCCCTGTCTTGACATTGTGTGATATTTGTAAATTGATGGTCACTGTCAAACAAGCTGTGTTATTCCTTTCCAGTATTCTGTGAGAACTTGCCTGACCATGGGAATATGTTACCTTGTTGACTTTCTGCCTACCATATTTCCAGTATACAAGTTGAATTTTTCAGAGCAAAATTTACAGCAAAAAAAAAAAAAAAAAAAAAATCAGTTTATGCACGAAAATGACTTTGAAGGATCAAAACTTCCATGTGAAATGCAGCAGGTTTGGAAAAGATAGTGATGATGTTTGAATGCTTACACTATGTGGTCTTGCAAGGGTCTTGCAGGGGTCTTGCAGATAAATTGAGACAATTTTTACAATGCATATAATTGGTTATAAAAACTAAAATAATGGTAGTAGACAGATATAATTTTAATGTAAAATTTATTACAACAAAAATATTTTTAGATGGTCATGGTCTCACGTATTGAAACCATCTAATGATGACACTGTTCAGAAGGCTATAATATGTCATTTGACAAAGGAGCACTGCACAATGAATTCATAGAACAAAGCTGTAACTTTAAATACCTTTACTCTAGGTCACAAATATATACAAGTTGAATAATAATGGAAGGAGTTTACAAGTGAAGGCCATGTTCATCTTCTGTGTATTACCTCATGGCTGCTCGATACCAGCTAACTGCTGCATCTGTGTAGTACAAGAGCTGGCAAAGTCATGTCTTTATGCTCCAGCATTCCAATGCGAAAGAGGAAGGGGTAAGTGACCAAACCTTAATGTCACATATGCCATCTAGTGGCGGGCTATTTAGGCAACCACTGTCAGGGGAGATAACTGTGCCTACACATTTATCACTCAATATGGCCACCCTTTTGGGCAATTACTACCTCCACACAAGTACAAAATTTTTTCACAGCTGCTGCAACTTCCGCCTCTTTGATTTTGCATGTTGCACGCATGATGCAGGTCTTCAAACTGTTGACACTCAACTGTGGTGAAGCATTGGTCCTTGCTTGAAGTGTGGCCCATAAAAAGTAATCGAGAAGGTTGAGATCTGGACTATTACTGGGCTAGATGTTGGCCTTCACAAAAAATGGCACCTTCTCACCAGGGAAGGCCTATGTTGCTTTTGACCCATGGCATGATGCAGAATCCTGGATAAGCACTACATTGTTAAGCCCAAACTTTTGCTCCATCCAAGGTAACAGAGAGTTCTTCAGGATGTCCAAATACTCGTTTGTGTCAATCTTTAAGCTAGACTCAATGAAATGTGGAACCATGACACTTCCATCACTTGCCTCTAAATACCATCACAGAGGCAGGATTCTTAGTCTAAAACACAGTGGGGATGTTAGAAGGGTTGTACACATTCACTTGAGAATTTCTACGATTCACCTCAGCATGCACAGTAAACTTCTTGTCCACAAACACAAGAGTTTTTCTGTACCTTGATGCTGGATGAATGACAGAAGCTTTGGGCATCTCTTGGCTCTGATTGCTTTGACCTTGGCTGTTAGGAGGTGACAGTGTCATCGAACATAGCTAGTCATGCCAGGGTTCCTGCTCACAACTCTGGACACAATGGAAAGGGACACATTGTATTTCATTGCAAGAGTTGTCACAGATGCAGATGGTTTGGCTTCAGTTTAGCGTTTGAGGCGGCCTAACCCCTTGGATTGCGCTGGGAATCATTTCGTGTCTCGTGTTCTTTTCTATCACTCTTTCCCTCTTCTTTAAATTGTTTATACATACAATCAACTGTTGCTTATGGAAGTTTTGACAACTTAACAATTTTATTGGCAGTGTGCCTGGTGCACACCAAAACAACAATGGTGGAACAATTCTGTTGGTCCGTGACTTTCTGCTGTCGAATTAGTTCACTATTTATCTGAAAAATAAAGAGGAGGATTAGATTTTTGAGCAAGCAAGGTTTAGTCAAAAAATTAAATGCTAAACCCACTAAGTCAACTGCTTAAAATTGGTCTCAGTTTATCTGCCAGACCCTGTATATGTATATATATATACACTATGAATTTATTATATACTACATCAACATGTATGCTAGAAAATACAGTAAATGTGACATGTAAAAAGTACCCGTTACACTCTTGGAGTAGTTGGCATGAGGAAGGGCATCCAGCCTTAGAAACTATGCCAAATCAGACTGGAACCTGGTGCAGCTCTCTGGTTTACCAGTCCTTGTCAAACTGTCTAACCCATGCTAGCATGGAAAGCAGACGCTAAATGATGATGAAGATGATGATGATGAGAAACCATTTTAAGATGGTGAACTGGCAGAATTGTTAGAGCATTGGAAAAAGCACCTCACTGTCAATTGTTCCAACTCTTCACATTCTGAGTTCAAATCTACCCAAAGCCAACTTTGCTTGTCATCCTCCCAGGGTCAATACAACATAATGTCAGCCAAATCCTAGTGTTGATTCAATGGGCAAGCCCCCCCCTCTAAACCTCTTCTCCACTTCTCCTGTTAGAAACAATTATTATTAATTATTTAAGAAGGTGGTGAGCTGGCAGGATTGTTAGCACGCTGGGTGAAATGCTTAGTGGTATTTCACCCATTGCTATGTTCTAAGTTGTGGAGGCGCAATGGCCTAGTGGTTAGGGCAGCGGATTCACGGTCATAGGATCGCGGTTTCGATTTCCAGACCAGGCGTTGTGAGTGTTTATTGAGCGAAAACACCTAAAGCTCCACGAGGATCCGGCAGGGGATGGTGACGAACCCTGCTGTACTCTTTCACCACAACTTTCTCTCATTCTTTCTTCCTGTTTCTGTTGTGCCTGTAATTCAAAGGGTCAGTCTTGTCATACACTGTGTCACGCTGAATATCCCCGAGAGCTACATTAAGGGTACACGTGTCTGTGGAGTGCTCAGCCACTTGCACGTTAATTTCACGAGTAGGCTGTTCTGTTGATCGGATCAACTGGAACCCTCGACGTCGTAAGCGACGGAGTGCCAACAACGTTCTAAGTTCAAATTCCGCTGAGGAATTAGAGTTGAAATCTAAATCTACTTTGTGTTTATATTGATGATGATGATGATATTGAAGAAGAAGAAGAAGAAGAAGAAGAAGAATGTGGAGAAGGAGAGGAGAGGGAACATTAATGCATTAAATCAGTTTTTGTCAATTTATGAGTCAAAGCTATTTACTGTTAGATTGTTTAATTAAAACTAGTAAACATTAACTCAGTACACTCCACGAACCTGTAAACAATGATGACCTTTCACCTTCTCTGTATTGTTAAACTGGTCGTTTTTGCGCTGCTTCATGTCACATGAGCTGCTGCTGATGATTTGGTGATTGTGGTAGTGATGATGGTGATAGTCATCTATCTGAAAATGATATGGACTTCATGTCATCTAATATAATTTTACTGTACATTCATATTATACAGACATATATATATATATGTAAAAAAAATAATGTGTCTTGAATGGCACAACAATGCACTATAATAACAACAATAGACTATAATAACTGTTATAATTTAATAATCCATAGTCTGATATGATATAATATTTCAGAATATAAATATTGCTTCTTCAGATATCCCTTGGAATTGATCGATCAATTATAACAGTTATTATAGTCCATTGTTGTTATTACAGTGCATTGTTGTGCCATTCAAGACACATTATTTTTTTACAAACACTACACAATGCTTCAAGCAAACTACAATACTCTCCTATGCATATGTATGCATATATGTATGTATGTATGTAAATGTAGGGATAAACAGGTTAGGTAAGTCAATATGCAAAAAATATTAAATACATTTAATACAAAAAATTGTATATATGTTTACATATAAAAAGATCTCACTTACACAGAATAGAAATGATATCAGAAATTAAAGGAGTTGAATAAGAATTTTACGAGTCCAACAGCTGTTTCTAGAGGCTTTGTGGTTCAAAATAATGATTATAAGTTGATTCTATTTTTAATCTCATTTCTGTCAACAACTTAAATGTAAAATTCTTTCCTGAAGATGAAAGCTGGTATTATCTGATGATGGAATCAAGTTACAATTATCATTTTGGACCACCAAGCCCCCAGAAACAGCTATTCAACTTGTAAAACTCTTATTCAACCCCTTCAATTCCTGATATTGTTTCTATTTTGTGTAAGTCAGACTTTTTTATATGTAAGCATATGTACATTTTATATATTAAATGTATTAAATATATTTTGTACATCGACTTACCTAACTTGCTTGTCCTTACATTTACTCCTCTACCTACTCAAGTTTAAATCTCATGAGCTCTACGAAGTGTATTCTATATGGAGAATATCTGCCTCTCATCTATAAACTATATATATATAAACAAAATCAAACATATATATACAAGTTGTGTGTGTGTTGTTAGTTCGTGGGTTGGCTGCGTTATAATCAGCAATATGCCTAGAACAGGCCTTGTTCAGTATGCGGCATTGAAAAGTTACAACAATGATGAAACATCTATGTCTGTCGCTCCGAGAAGGGACCTGATGTGAGTTGTCGTGCTTGCCTAATACTTATTTCCAGGTATTTTTAACAACAGGCACATTGAGAATATATATAGGATCTTCCGTACTTTGTTAATCTTTTTATAGAAGTGAAAGGATTTTGTCTATTTATTTATTTCGTCCATCCACTTGCCAAGGTGGTATGCAATGAATATCCAATACCAAACAATCTTAATCTCCATATTTAAACTGCATTAAACTTTGGCAAGCTTACCTTTACCTATTCTGAGTTACTTGAAAGGTAATGTTCCCTTCCCTCTCTTCTATTTGTCGATACCTTTGTTTACCTACCAATGCGATGTTTCCCTTTGAGGATGCTTATTTACCCATCCATTATATTTCGACTGTTGTCCATTGTTTCAAATACGTTTTAGCATTTTCATTCTAGCCTTTTTAAACAATCACATATTATTCGTCCCAAAGAATCAACCTTTAAATAAGAGTTTTGCTTCCACTAGCGAAAGCTATACGTATCTTTCAGAAAGCTCCATACTAATTTAACTTTATGCAGCATAAGCTGTTAGTTTATGTACTGGGTATGTGGGAAGACAGAATAAAGGGGTTTTTGTTAGCTTATCTCTCAGAAAAAATAGCTCCCTTTGCAGTAAAAAAAAAAAAAAAATTCGCAGAGGGGAAGTTTCAACGTCTTCCTTCAATTTCCTTACACCATTTATGTGGCTGTTTCCAACAAAAAATTTCACTTTCATGTAAAACAACTATATTTTGTAGTCCTTATCCGTAATCTACTCCAAAAAACACTTCAGCTCTACTTTGTATCGCTGCAAACTTATATGTTCTATGATCATTAAAGTGCAATGACATCCACAATAACGGTTAATCAGAAACATAGATTGCCATGCCACTCATAAACGTTCTTGGTAGTTCAATTATTTGGTGAAAAAAATACCACCAAAGCAACTTAAACCGCCCAAAGGATGGGTGCATTTGTTAGTGTATATATATATATATATAAACAATATATGAGTATATGCATATATATGTACATGTATGTACATACCTTCATCTACATGTACATATAGATACATAACTGGGTACATGACGTGGCAAAAGAACATGGACAAAATGATAAACAAGGTACAACAAACAAGCAAGCCACATAGAAACATCTCCTTCATCAGCTGCCACCATTAAAACACCGGCGTTTCGAAGAATTAAGGCAGTACACATCGTTGAAATGGTTCTTCCCACGAACACAAATTAAATTATTTTCGTGAAGGGTAGTGGCAGACGGAAAACAAGACAGGAAAACGAAAGGGTGAATAAACAAACAAGCAAAAAGGCTGTACAGCCAGACATGAAGTGTGTATGTATTGAACGCTGTGAAGCACGAACAGGAGGGGCAAATATATATATATATATATAGATAGATAGATAGATAAATAGATAGATGGATGGATGGATATACATGTGTGTGTCTTTGTGACTGTGTTTGTCCCCTACCACCATTTGACAACCAGTGTTGGTGTGTTTATGTCCCTGCCACTTAGTGGTTTGGCAAAAGAGACCAATAGAATAAGCAGTTTGACTAAAATTCATCAAGGCAATGCTCCATCATGGCTGCAGTCCAATGACTGAAGTAAGTAAAAAATGAAAAATAAAAGATATATTTTGTATACATAAATACATACGTACGTACGTATGTACATACATACATACATACATATACGGTGGGGGGGGTGTTGAAAAGTTCTTGGCTTTAAGGGGGTTGCAAAAGGCCTGGTTGGAAGCTCAACCTTCCGAGTTCTTTTACAGAGATTATAAAAAATGAAGGACCACTGCAATAATTGAATCTCAGAGTGGAAAATGTTGAATACAGTCATAATCAACTGATCCTCCTGTATTTTCTTTTGCCCAAAGCAAGGAACTTCTTTGTACCCCCTTGTGTGTGTGTGTGTGTGTGTGTGTTTGTATTTACATATTTTGTTTATATATATTGTACATAATACCATACTAGCCAATATATTTAGATCATAGGTTGCTTTAATCTTATTGAAGGAACTTAATATGTCATACACACCAACCATTTACTGGAGTTCAAGTCCTTTGATTACCTACCATTTGTTCTTTGTTGAAAATGTCTGTTTTTGAACATTGACCTTTGCCTTCTGGCAAACTTTCCTTTTGTATTCATTGTTCTTGTCATTTTGGTAAGACTGAAAATCCATTCATTTTCTATCAATCAGCTGCTTTATTTGGGTGATGTTCTCATCTAACAAGTCTTGGACTCTTGCCCTGAAACCCAGAGACGTCTGATAAGCCACCAAAACTTCTGCTTTTAGAACAAATAATGCTTTGATTTTGTACCTTTTACTTGATTCAGTCATTGAGCTGTTTTGAACTGTGGCCATACTGGGATACTGCACTGAAGTATTTAGTGGAACAAATTAATCCTAGTGCTTATTTAAAAGTCTGGCACTCATTCTATTGACCGTATCCTATTGATAAATCCTTAATGATAGCAAGCTCCAGGATTTGGAATGTGTGTGTGGGGGGGGGCTCTAGCTAAGTGGTGCTCATATTTAGCGGATGTGTGGTACAGTGAAGTTTGTTTGATATGAGTTGTACTTCAGCTTTTTTGATTATCTTTTTAAGAAATGAGATTGACATGGTCCCTCTGGAGAGAGAGAGAGAGAGAGAGAGAGAGGGAGAGGGAGAGAGAGAGAGAGAGAGAGAGAGAGAGAGAGAGAGAAAGAGAGAGAGAGATTCATGGTATTGGAGAGGGTCATTGTTAGTGAATGCTGTCACTGCTTTAGAGATGCTTGAGATGAGAGTGTAACAGGATGAGAGATTCCCGCACTGGATAGGTGCTATTCGCATCCTTCATATTAAATATTAATTGAAGAAAGAGTCAAGATTTTTCGTTAACTTCAACAGTATAAATATTTATTCTTTGATTCGCAATATAAAACATTTCCTTCCTCTGGGCGAATCGGCAACCTAGGACCTCATCGGCAGTAGTCTAGTGGAGTGAGTCAATCCTGCCCGTTCATGCGTAGCAGGGATGCGCCACGAGGTAGCAGCTCGAGAGAGCTGCTGGAGACACGTCTGTATCGTTCAGCTGCTAGTGTCAAAAAGATAGATACAAGAGAATTTCGCTGCTGCTAATTTTCTGCGCATGCGCATGAGGGAGCTTCCGGCAGGCCTTCCAGAAGATTCCAACCCTGCGCGTAAGTGCTGGAGATTTCCAAGATGGTGTCACTACAAAAGCAATAGGATGATAGTTGGCTGTCTGAGAAAATGTCTTCCTTTGAAATGAAACACACTGAGGAGTCAGAATATATCCCCAATTTGGTATTGGAGTAAGTTCTGGTGTTTAAGGAAGGGAAATTGTCTAGGTTGGTAACTTTGTTTATTTGAAGCAACTGGAAGTGTTTCTACCCTTGGCATATATGTATATAGGTTGGAAATGAAATGGTGTAGATCTGGAGAAGACTGGCCAAGGAAGTGTTGTTCGGAACTGAATTCAAAGTGGGCAGTGAAGCTGGAGGTTTTCTCCATGGGAATTCTGCTTATAGAGTCATTATTGTTTAGAAAAGGAGGGAATGAGGACTCTGCAAAGGCAGTGAGAATTCTTTTAACAAGGGACCAGAAAGGTTAACTGAATTTTGGAAAGTGGGAAAGGCTGGAGATATATAATACATGTGGTCTCTCAAGAGTTGCACTGATAGGTAAAATTCTCCAGGTACTGTAAGTCTTAAGAATAATAATATTGATTTCAAATTTTAGTACAAGACCAGCAGTTTTGAGGTCGGGTAAGTTGATTACGTCAACCCCAGTGTTCAACTTCTACTTATTTTATTGACCCCAAAAGGATGAAAAGCAAAGTCAATCCTGGCAGAATTTAAACTCAGAACATAAAGAGCTAGAAGAAATGTTGCTAAAAATTCTGCTAATTTGCCATCTTACGCAGTACCAGGCAGTGGCTCTCATGACTTCTGATCTTAACTGATTAAAAGTGTTGTAATGTACATTGTCTTGTCATGGTATAAAAAAGATGGGCTACAGCAAATATTCTGCTCAATACCACAGATTTGCTTGTCAGTTGTTTGACCGTAACCAGTTGAGCATGTCCCTTAGTGGTTGACGATATGTGCATCTCTGATCACGAGCATCATAGTCATGTGTTGAAAGGAATTCTTTGGGGTTTGAATAATTCACCTCTGGAAACATGGGTGTTTTGTTCAACATCCTTAAACAACTCTTATTCAGGGACCTTTTGAGCGGGATGAGCTACTCAATCTGAAGAATTATTTTTAGCACATCCATATACACTAAAGATGTGCAACTGTCTTGGAAGAGAAATTCTCTTTATGGACAATGCCACACTGAGCTATGTTGTGAATGATGTCACAGTAAGACACATATTTATGGACTGTTATGCTTCCTCAGCTACAGACACCAAATCCATTCTTTGTAACCCACTGAGAATTACCACTTGTTCAGTTTGTCTGGCTGACAAACTGCTCCCCAACATCACAGCTGAGTGATTCATAGGAGCAAGAACATAGAGCTGTACAAACAATTGCTCCAACAAAAACAACACCTCCCTTCAACCACTTACTAGGATTGAAAAATAGATTTAATACTGTAAAAAAAAAACATATGGTCTGCAAATGTCTTCACTTTTACATTTACACAATTACAAATATATTCACAGGGATTCCCTCCCATATACATATGCATACACACACACACACACACATTCATGTATACACACACATATACACATACATATATCTGTGTATCCACACATGCTGACTGGTTTAAGCTCAATGATCTTCACACAAAAAATACATTGACAAACATTGAAATATGGCTTTGTTAGACAATACAGAATCAATAAAAAGAAACAGGTTGTTTTTCTGTAAATACAGAATTTCTTGTATAGCGGAAAGTATTAAACAGATTGTCAGCGGCTAACAAATCTAGCAAGAACTGAAGAAGATATTGTTAGATTAAAGAAGTAGGCTGGAGATTAATAAAAGTGAGACTGTTAGTGTGGAGTTTGAAGAGTTGGATATAGCAGGGTTTGGAGGTAGAAATACCACAGGGTTTGAGACAGGGCTGGCTTAATAGTATTTATAGACCCTTGGGCAAATAAATACACAGGATCCTATTGTATTTAGTTATTGACAGCAAGCCTGTACATGTAAAGATCAGAATTGGGTATCTAGACTTGTGGAGGTCCTTGGACAACTGCCCAGTGTGCCCACACCTTCAAATAGCCTTGAGTTGAGAGAAAAAGACAATTGGATGCAACAATAGGTTACAAATGGAAGGATGATGATGATGATGATAGAAGTGGTAGCAGTAGTAGAGGTAGTGGTGGTGGTGATAGGGTGATGATTATGGTAGGAGAGACACAACAACAACGACAACAGATGGATTGAGAAACGTTTTTCTCATAGTTATTGCAGTGAAGAAGATCACAAACATATTTTGGTGTTTTCCACAGGATCAAAACAGGAAAGAAAGAAGAGACAGAAGAAGAGAAACAAGAGAAAGAGGCAGCAACAGACATCACAGGTGTTTGCTGAAAGTAACATGTCAAAGTTCAAAGTAATACATGTTAATATATTAATATATATATATATATATATATATATATATATATATATATATCATCATCATAAATATACAGGGATTAGCAATTGAGTTGCTTCTCCAACATACTGAAAATTTAGAAATAGCAGTCAAAGAACTACTGATTCCAAACTACAAATTTTTCTCTAAAGCGGATGGCGATATTTATGGCACACATAGAACAAAAAACCGGAGGGAAAAGCGTAAACAAACCAAGCCTTTAGTTAATTGGATACGAATCGTTTCATGGTTAAGTGAATGGAAATTTCACTATTCCAATCTTCAGCCCAAATATTCTGATAAATTTGAAAGTGTCTCTAAAAAAATTCACGGTAATTTTTGGCCATGCGACACCAAAAATCAATGATAAGAAAGGCACTTACGAATTCATCGGCTAGCGAGTTCAGGCACCTCACCTCAAAGAAATCTATTCCATGTGCGTCACAAATAGTCCCGTATGAAAAGAAGTCCCGTGTGGAGGGATTTACGGTTTAACCATCTAACTTAGAGATATCAAATATAAATATACAAGAATAAGGGCAGAGAATCGTCAATTAATAATAGAATTAATAATTAACAATTTTGCCAAGTAGTTCAGTATGAAAAAAACCTTTATCGGTATTCTTGTATATATATATATATATATATATAATTATGTGTATTTCTTCTATCTTAATGAATAAAAATTCTTCTGATAGAATAAATGGGTTAATAGAAACCAATGTAGCAAAGAACACAAAATAATTGTGGTCAGCTCCTGTTTTTAAGGCAGGAACTCCTTGAAATTTTGGGTATTTGAGTATATTTAAGAATTTAAGTATGCAATTATAACATGCGTTTTCTCCATTCCTTAAATTCTTATATATATATATATATATATATATATATATAAGATAAGATTGATATATATATATATATATATATATATATATATATATATATATATATATATATATATACATATACACATACATATATATATATATATATATATATATATATATATATATATATATAGGCGTAGGAGTGGCTGTGTGGTAAGTAGCTTGCTTATCAACCACATGGTTCCGGGTTCAGTCCCACTGCGTGGCATCTTGGTTAAGTGTCTTCTACTATAGCCCCAGGCTGACCAAAGCCTTGTGAGTGGATTTGGTAGATGGAAACTGAAAGAAGCCTATCGTATATACGTATATGTATATATATGAGTGTGTGTTTGTTTGTGTGTCTGTAGTTGTTCCCCTCCCCAACATCACTTGACAACTGATGCTGGTGTGTTTACATCCCCGTAACTTAGCAGTTCTGCAAAACAGACTGATAGAGTAAGTACTAAACTTACAAAGAATAAGTCCTGGGGTTGATTTGCTCGACTAAAGGCGGTGCTCCAGCATGGCCGCAGTCAAATGACTGAAACAAGTAAAAGAGTAAAAGAGTAAAGAGTATATTCAATAAGATAAGATTGATAAAGTATCAAACTGAAATATGTACTGGAGTTGATGTGATTGACTTACTGCCTTTGAATGCAGTGCTCCAGCTTTGTTGTAGTCCAAAGAAATTAGTATTATCTTTTGTATCAAGGTTTTTCATATTTTCGTATAAGTTTGTTTGGAATGGTAAATTCATCATCATGCCATTGATGTTTTTATACCTTCACATTCTCGTTTCCAACATGAGGTAATGTTGGTATGTGTTGCTATATAGTAGTAGGGTTTATGTGATTAGAGTAGATGTTACCATCAAAATTTGAATTTTGATTGTTTGATTTATCTCATCAGCCCAGTGTCGTTATCGTCATCGTCCTCCTCCTCATCATCATCATTTACCATCTGCTTTTGATGCTGGATTGGGTTAGACAGTTTGATAGGAGCTGGTGAGCCAGAAGACCGCTCCCAGCTCTATTGTCTGTTTTGGCTGGGATTCCACAACAGCATGCTTTTACAGGGTGCACTGGTTGTTTTTATGTGTCATCAGCAGGGTCTCCAAGTAACTTGCCAGACAAGACTCCTTGACAAAGTGGAGGTGCAGTATTAAGGCAGGCAGCTTTGTGCGAAGTATATGTGGATCATTTTAGTATCCTCCCTTCCTCAGCAGTGACCATTTTAACAACCTTCCCTCTGGTTTGGAAATTAAACATTGCTCCCTCAAAAAAATTTCAAAAATTAATTTAAATTTGGCTCAAAGTTAAGTTTATGATTAGGATTGGGGTTGGAGTTAAAGAAAAGGTTAGGGTTAGGGTTACTGTTAGAAATAGGGTTGGAATAAGGATTATAATTAGAGTTCGAGTTAGGGTCAGTGTTAGCACTGAGGTTAGAGTTGGGATTGTGGTTAAGGTTAGGGTTAGGGTTAGAATCGAGGGTTATGGGATCAGTAACTTCTAATCAGATTGCAGCATCATTGCTTGTGCTGACAGGGGTCTTTCTGTCACCCACTCACTCAACTCTGGTTTCTGGCTTCTTTTCCGCCAGTCTCTCCCTTCTATACATCAATGACTTATCTCTACGTCCAACAATGTCCACTCTTACTCAAGTGATGACACAGCTTAACTTTCTTCGACCATGCATCATTCACACGAATCTTAGGCACCGTATGCTAAGCCTGTATTGCAGTGAGTCCAAACCAATTTTGTCTTTTACTGCACCCACCCAAATAAAAAAAAAAAAAAAAAAGAACTCAAGCAGCACTCAGGACCCCAACAGATACTTCAAATACTGAGCTGCACAATCACAAAGGATCCCTCTTGGCAAAAAAATGCATCCTTAACATAACTAGAACTATATCCCAAAGAGAAGCCTTTCCTCTTCAAGGTCAGAAAATATTTCGGTTCCCAACAGTCGCTGACACTTTACAAAGCCCAAGTGAAGCCCACAATCAGTGCCACTTTAAGGCATAGTCACGTAAGACAGTTGCCTGGTCAGTCTCATGAGTCTAGAGGTCCAAGTCTGATCCATGTATGCTGTGGCTTGCTGTCAATACATAAATACTACAGAGTCCAGTGCACTGATTTACTAAGAGGCTTATAATGCTGCTAAGATGGCCTTGTTCACAATAGAGTACTGCTCTCATATTTGGAATGGTACTGCTGTTATGCAAAAAGATATCCTGGACCACTTGACTGATTGGCATTCAATCTATAATGGACTTGTTCTGGCCTCATGCTCACAGATATACTATCCCCTCTCTGTCTTTTCTATTGCCACTTTAATGGCCAATGCTCCTCAGAGCTGGCTGGTCTCATACCTCCACTTCTTTGACATCTAAGATCCTTTTGTCTCGCCATCTCTTATTGCATCCAGTTCCTCTTAACTCTGCACTAGTCTTTATGTCTGGTCCCTTAAAATATTGTCCTTTTGGAACCCTCTCCTTGGTCATGTCTTTCCTGTAACAATTAAAATGGAACACTTATGGCATGATGCTAAATGTTTTTGAGGACAGGCATAAGTCTGAAGAGACTCAATAAGTAAGATAAAAAGAAATATTAAAAAATTAGATTTAATGCATCTAAATTTTTATACAGATAAAAATCTCGTACTTTGCTTCGCATTTCACCCAAATGTCGCCATTTTAACATTAGAGCCACCAAGTCTTGATGATTTGACTGTATTCTCAGGTTCTCTATGGAGGAGACGGATAAAGTGATTCTGTATTACCAAATACATACATGTGAATATGCGTGTGTGTGTGTGTACGGCTCACTGTGTATGCGCGTATCGTTCGCACACCATCAAATAGAGAGACGGAAGGAAAGTAAAAGAAAGATTTAAATTGAAGCATTCTTTTGAATTGATATAAATAAATATGAGAGAATGTGAATGAGATGAACATGTAATAAAAATAAGAGATAAAGATATAAGGAGAAAGAGGTAAGTGGTACTCAATGAAATGTGAGGCTAGAAAGGGAGTGGGAAATTAGTAGAGAGAGAGAGAGACAAAGGCGCTTTGTGAGAAGTAAAGAAAGAACTGTCGTCGTAGTAGTAGTAATAGTAAAGAGTGAGTGAGTGAATGAGAGAAAGAAGAATTTAGTGAGAATCATGCAGTCGCCGGTGAGTAGTAGAAAGAGTATAAAACAGAAAGAAAGAGAGAGGCGCAAAAGAGAGCTTTAGAGTACATGTGCTATGTGACGTCATAGCGAGTCCTGTAGATGTTGTTATGTCTCTCAAATGTATCGATGTTAAAACATTGTGATCTGGTGGACGACTGTTCCCTCATAGTATACCTCTCTGGATTCCACATTAAACTCTTATCTCAGCAGACAATGGAATGTTTCATTTACATTTGATATTGCCAACAAGAAACTTGACTTCTTTACCCAGAAAACCAGCTGAAGTTTGTTGACGGTGCATGTAACTTACTTCACACACACACACACAACGATATCCATTGATTGTACAGCTGTTTGAATTATTGCTTTCTATTTTACAATCGAATACACATTGAATTTTTCATTACATATGTGTTAAGGAAGCACTGAACCAGAATGTGAAACGTTTTACAATGAACGTAGTTGACAGTGAATTGTCAGTAATTCGTGCACATAACCTCTACAGAACGAGGATTCTATTCAGAAAGCTGCTTGGATAAATTCTTCTACTATTCTATTATTCTGTCTAAAAACCAGTAATTTCTGGTCGTAGTGGAACAACTTGATTTACTGAACAGCCACCATGACTTCCACTTCAAATAATACCCGAGCCATGAGTAGTAACGGGTACAAAACATTCGTTAATGAACCGTATGCATCAGATGATGCTTCAAAGGAATTAGATAATATTCAAACTACTTCCAGCAGTCCTGACCCGTCCAACTTTAATACTGGGTATGAGGAATTAATGAAAGGCAGTAAACAGTGCCCTACATGTCGAGGGCTTGGACGAATACCCCAACGTAAGTCTTTATTCTTAATTTCACAACTCTACATGACTAGTTATTATCTTCTAGTCAGATATCTTCCAGTTACAACAGCTCTTTCTTATTCTAATAAATGTAACAACGATATAGATGAGCTTTTTTTTTATATTACCCAATGTCGTAATTAATGTGTCTGGTATTATTGAATGAGCTCGTTTAGTACACTAATGTGATATTTATTAATAGTTTTCCTTACGCTAGTATATCTCTGTACATGTACTGGTTGTTTTCGTATATAAATATATAGTATCTCAACATGTCCTGGCTAGTACTGTAACACTATATATATATATATAAATGCATTAGGTTAAGATTTCATATAATTGCTCTACTTAGAGTGTGCTTCTGCGGATTTATGTATTTCTACAAACGATCCGCACACACACATATCTATATATATATATATATATATATATATATATATATATATATATATATATATATATATAAAATGAAATAAAGACCCCCCCCCCTCGATCATAAATGATTGCGGGATTGCACTTAGAAAGGTCCCCCTCCGAGCAAGGTCGTTTATGGAAGACCAGGAGTCGCTCATGCATACCAGCTTCCCATCTCCATGCCACCGATGTTATCCAAGGGAAAGGCCGATACAGTTTGGTACCAGTGACGTCGCAACTTATTTCTACGGTTGAGTGAACTGGAGCAAGGTGAAATACAGTGCCTCCCTCAAGAACACAACATAACACACAGTCCGGCCCCGAAATCGAACTCACTATCTCATGATTGTGAACCCGACGTTCTAACAACAGAGGCATGCGCCTTCACACACACACACTGTATATATATAATACACACACGCGCACACACAAGTGAGTAGACAAACGAAAGATGGGCACTCAACACATTGGGAGTTGTATAGATCAAAACAGTTTGATTCACACTCGGAGTTGTATAGATCAAAACAGTTTGATTCACACTCGGAGTTGTATAGATCAAAACAGTTTGATTCACACTCGGAGTACCAAGGAGTCTGAATCAAACTGTTTTGATTATATATGTATGTTACATGTACCAACTGGCTCTGTGCACTGATATAGTATCTCTATATGTTCTGGCTGTCTTTGTATAACTGGTATATCTCAGCAGATGTACCAGCTAGCTTACTACTTTCGTATATTCGCCACATATACCAAGATGAGTTTAAACACAAGTATAATCATTGAACATATATCAACTGACATAGTTTAGTTTAGCACTTATACATGTTCTGACTGACCTTAAAAAACTTTTAATGCTTTATTTTATGGTTATTTTTACTGTGTAGCTTCTACAAGTTAATATTTACTAACTTTAACACTTTTAATTCTTATAAAATATAATGTATTTTTCACACTAGTTACATCTAATTGACAGTTGCTAGATCGTTTTCGTTCCATGTCTGTAATTAAAGCCCTACATATACATTTTTGGACTTTTTTCTAATTGTTTTTCTCCGTGAATGGACAAAAATTATAAATTATATTAAGATTTGCATATTATAGGTACTTGGTTTCCACTGTCTACTTCTGTCATCTAATAATTATAATATTGTATATTAAACTTTGTCTTCTGCCCTCGTCCTGTTGGTGGTGAAGGGTGAAAGACTTTATTTGTGAATAAATTCTTAGTTCTGATTTCCTGAGGTGAATGACTTGAATTCTAGACAGTTATGTGTCACGAAAACTGCGAGTAGAGTGTAAGACAAAACGAGTTAGCTCCACGCACTATGGTGACTTTTCACATTGTACTCGGTGAATAATATAAATACTTGAGGCTACGTAAATAGATATTCTGTTTATGTAAACGTAAGTTCAAAGTTCTAGAAATGAATGGGTTAGCCTTATAAATGGTTTTGCCGACAGCGTCGGACAAAATACTTGTGTTTACCTACGGTACTTTTCGTTCTAGTTTTTAATAGTGCTAAAGAGCAGCTTTGTCTTTCGCTTTTCCGAGGTCGATAAAATCTATCAATCAAGTACTGGGAGAAAATGTAATAATTGTATATCTGAATGAAATTATGACAGATGTGTATTTGTGTGTCTTAATCTGTTTACTTCCACCTCATACATCAAGAAAATGATTATGACATGATTATTGACAATTATTGGGTTGGCAAAAAAGTAATTTCGTTTTTCGCAAATGGAATTAAGACTTTTTTAATGACTTGTCAGTGTTATGAAGTTTCCCCTTTGACATTTGATAACCGTTATTTATAGCTTACTTTAGAAGCAAATTGTGCGTAATTTTGTTAACAGCTGTTAGTTCAGTGCCAATTTTAACATGGAGTGCAAAAACGAACTTTTTCGCCATATTTTGCTTTATTCTCGTAGAGACAAGAAAGCTGCTGGGACTCACAAAGTTTATGGTGTTGATTGTTTAATAGAACGCACATGTCAGAAATGGTTTAAAATTTCCGTTCTGGAGATTTTTCACTCAAAGATGACCAACGTTCTGGTCAACCTACTGAATTTGATGACCGAATCAAAGCCATAATTGATTCTGATTGTCATATAAACTATGCGAGAGATTGCGGAAAGGTTAAATGTATCACACACAATAATAGAAAATCACTTAAAATGTCTTGATTCGTTAAGAAGCTCGATATTTGGGTTCCACATAAATTGAAAGAGATGCACTTAACATAACGAATCAATATTTGCCATATACATCTCACACGTGATGGAATTGACTTTTTTTTTAAAACGAATCATCACTGATGATGGAACATGGATTGTCCACAAGAACATCACTCGAAAACGATCATAATTCAAACGTGATGAGCCAGCACAAATCGGATTAAAAGCTGAATTGCATCAAAAAAAGGTCTTGCTGTCAATTTGGTGGTATTTGTTTGAACTGCTTCCAAGGAACCAAACGATCAATTCACATGTTTACTGTCAACAACTAATGAAACTGGAGGAAGCAATCAAAGAAAAATGGCCAGAATTGGCAAATCGTAAAGGAATCGTGTTCCACTATGACAACGCTAGACCAAACACATCTTTGCTAACTTGTGAAAAGTTATTGGAGCTTGTTTGGGAAGTGATGTCACATCCACCATATATCCTTGACCTTGCACCATCAGATTGCCATTTATTTTGAAGTTTGCAAAATTCTTTGAATGGTAAAACTTTCAATAATGATGATAACTTGAAATCACATTTACTTCAGTTTTTTGGCTGATATGGACCAGAAGTTCCATGAGCACAGAATCATGAAGTTGCCAGAAAGATGACAAAAGATCATTGAACAAAATGGAAAATATATAATTGATAAAAGTTTATTCTTTGTATGAAAAAAAAATGACTTATTTCACTCTAAAAAACCTAAATTACTTTCTTGCCAACCCAATATATACTTAAAATATGTCATTGACATTCACAAACCAGTGTACATGTGACCACTAAAACCATTGAATCGATGAGGAGGCCTCTACAAGATCATTCCCACTATCAGAACTTCTTCATACCCCAAACTGTAAGACATTCGTTCGTTCGTTCGTCGTTTAACGTCCGCTTTCCATGCTAGCATGGGTTGGACGATTTGACTGAGGACTGGTGAAACCGGATGGCAACACCAGGCTCCAGTCTGATTTGGCAGAGTTTCTACAGCTGGATGCCCTTCCTAACGCCAACCACTCAGAGAGTGTAGTGGGTGCTTTTACGTGTCACCCGCACGAAAACGGCCACGCTCGAAATGGTGTCTTTTATGTGCCACCCGCACAAGCCAGTCCAGGGGCACTGGCAACGATCTCGCTCGAAAATCCTACAGGAGCCAGTCAGGCGGTACTGGCAACGGCCACGCTCAAAATGGTGCATCTCATGTGCCACCCGCACAAGAACCAGTCCAGGGGCACTGGCAACGATCTTACTTGGCTTGCCGGGTCTTCTCACGCACAGCCCATTTCCAAAGGTCTCGGTCCGTAGTCATCGCCTCGGTGAGGCCCAATGTACGAAGGTCTTGCCTCACCACCTCAGCCCAGGTCTTCCTGGGCCTACCTCTTCCACGGGTTCCCTCAACTGTTAGGGTGTGGCACTTTTTCACGCAGCTATCCTCCTCCATTCTCACCACATGTCCATACCAGCGCAATCGTCTCTCTTGCACGCCACAACTGATGCTTCTAATGTTCAGCTTTTCTCTCAAGATACTTACACTCTGACGGGTATTCACATTGACATTACACATCCAACGGAGCATACTGGCTTCATTAGATATTGTAATTCAAGGTACATTGTCTGAAAAGAATGGTGGAGTGGTCTAGGATGGAAAGCCTTTGATCATCAGTCTACTCGGTGTTGAGTCAGAGCTAAACAAAATGTGTGTATCCACAAATACACACTCAAAACACCAAGGACCTGAAGGACTTAATGCACACACCAACATCTGCAATTACTCCTACCAGCATTGTCAAATTTCCAAAATCTTAAAGTGGGACAAAATCATAGCCATTCAAAAAAAATTCAAAGCTAATTCTTGACACAGTATAAGTGACCCACACAATCTCCTTCAAAATGCAACACTGTTGTAGACCATTGCATTCAATTACCACACTATTCATGGCTCTAACATAAAGGATACACAATTTTAAATGCAATGTCAATGCTTTTGACTCTATTTCCCACTATCCAACTTTTAACATTCAGATTTCTGTCGAGCATAATGGTCTTTCATTCGTATTGTTTTAAATTAATCATGCATTGTCTCAGAGCTTTGAGATTTCAATGATGTGATTATTTGTTTTAGAATGATATTGTAGTGTAGATGTGAGAAGCCAGATCTAGCTGGTTTGAACATAAAACAATATTTGGCTGGGATATGTCCAGTTTAAATCAGGGCTGTGGAGTTGAAACAAAAATCTTCAACTCCTCTACTATTGGCACCACTGATTCCTCTTTATGTAATTAAGTGGTTGTGGTCTACATATCTCATAAAGCATGTGCATAAACGTGTACTCTGAGTAGGCCTATATGTTATAACCGGTTTATATTAAAGAATAAAGTGTGAGTTGGAGTCGGTATAGTTTTACCGACTCCTATCCAGCTACCCCTTAATTATTTCCAACTCTGAATCCACAGCCCTGGTTTAAATACTAAAGGGTTAAACAACCCACTGGCAAACTACTTGTCAGATTACTTATTAATGTACAAAATCATTTCCCAAACTTGCTATTTCCTGAATGGAGCACTATGGGGGTTCATCCTTTTAACCACACTTTTCAATTTGTACCTACATGTTATTTTCACCTCTCCCTAGAATATCCACACAGTCACTTATGCAAATATCACCCTCAAACCATTTTCAAGAGCTGTACTGATGCTCTTACTTTCACCTAGACACCTGCTCCAAAATGTTTACTGTAACATTTACCAAACCCACTGTCTCCCTTCTTACTAGCAATGCCATAAAACATTGAATACAAGACTTTCAACAACATAAACATACAACACACGCACACGCACACGCACACACACACACACACACACACACACACACACACACTAGGAGTTACATGCAATACCTCTAGAACATTCACAGCACAAACTGAAGGCAATTTGGCAAATATAGTGATGGTTATATGTAGCTGGCAGAGTAGAACTAAAACCTGTCCAAAGTTACCTTCTATTTACTGGAAAATAAAAATGTCACTGAATAATTCTCAATAGATTTGCTCTTAGCTTTTAAAGGCTTAATATATATTAACAGTAAATTTTATTAAGCTCAAAATATTCAATTATTTACTAGCAAAGTAAGGTGGGATTGTTGTTTGCTCAGTTCATCCTTCCTCTTTAGCAAATTATGTAACATTGTCTTATTAAATATTTTGAGGTTATAAAATTTACTAGTGTTAATATATTAAGCCTTTAAAAGCTAAGAGTAAATCTGGTGAGAATTAGTTAATGACATTAGTTAGATCACCTTGGTAACAAACTACCAACTACATCTAGGAGACTAAACAGTCCTTGGACTACATTTCATGAGTGCGCCTGTTAAATATTCATACATTTAACGCATGTGATAACCTGGTTCTGATTTAGCCTGCCATCTCACTACATTGTGTGAGTAAGTTATTGCTTACATTGAGTACATATGGAGTACCTTTTACTATTTATTTAACAAGACCACATCCCACATTGATCTGAGAGTTTATGGCAGGAAAAGTTATTCAACTGTAAAAGCTTTTTGCAACATGTGAATAGCCTAATTTTCAATACTACTACAGTCATAGTGGTATGCTAAAGTGACTCTAAAACAGCTAAAGCATTAAAAGAGTCAGAGAGTTTGATAACTTTGCTGTTCCATTTGTCTTAGCAATTCCACATAGGGACATAGTAAACATAGAAAATATCCTGTTGAACTAAATAGTTTAGTGTTTACTCTGTCATCATTGGTGACATTTCTAAATTGTTTTGTAAAAGAGAGATTTGTTCAGCATTCCACTTATATCTTAAAACAGCATATTTTCTTTCATCCAGAATCAATTTGTATAACTAAAACGAGTCATTTTAATCACTTGATATTCATCCAAACTGAATTATGTCTGCAATCTAAATCCATCAGAATCATCTTATTTTGAAAAGTGAACAGAATTCTAAAATTTATACAAAAGTAGTTAGCTTTGTTTTTCATTTTGTCCAAGATGCTCTCATTACATTAGTCTAGCTTACTGCAAACTTAATGTCACTTCAACTTAAAGATTAATAATTTAATATAGGGACTAGCACTGCTTAGGAAAATTCCATGGTTATTTTTTTGTAATTTGTTTGAAGCATTGGTTTTTCATGGAGCAAATGTCCACATAGGTAGTACTGAATGTGCAGTATTAGAAGGCATCATCTCCGAAAGCTATAGTCCTTTTTATATATTTGTCCCCTCTTCTACATTGAGATTTATTTTCTATTGTTTTTCACTTCACATCAAGAAGTAAACAATCTTAATAATGGAACATAATTAAAAACCTAATTTATCTATATTATTCTGTTATTGTACAACTACATTTGTGAAGATTTAACAAATCTTACTGTGCTGTATTATACTCTCATATCAGAAAAGTTCATATGGCTGGATTTGAACCCACAGTCTCAGTGGACTAAATAAAGTAGCTACCATATTGAGTTCTGGATTCTATAAACAAACATATCAATGACATAAACGCAGGCATGGTTGTATGGTTAAACAGTTTGCTTTGTAAGTATGTGGTTTGGGGTTCAGTCCCACTGTGTAGAAGCTTGGACAAAAGCCTTCTACAATAATCTCAATTAATGCCTTGAGTGAAATTTTAGTTGATAGAAACGGCATGGAAGCCTAATGTGTGTGTGTAATCTGTGTTTTTCATTTATGTTAGTTAAATTTGGTGATGTGATGCAACACAGCAGTTTCACAAATACACATTGATGAAATAAGTATCATTGTCATTGTCACCATGATTTAATGTCTGTGGACAGTGCTGGCATGGGCTGGACAGTTTGACATGATGTGATGTGTTCAAGGACTGCATATTGCTCCAATGTCTGTTTTGACATGGTGTCTATGGTTGGATATCCTTCTTAATGCCAACCACTTTACAGCAGTATTGGGTGCTTTTTTTCCCTGCCACCTGCACTATTGAGGTTGCCATGCAGCTTGCAGAAATTACTTAGAAGATCAACAAAAAGAGACTGATACCAGACTTGAAAATAAGTACTGGGGTCAATTTGAGACTAAATCCTTTGAGATGATGCTCCAGCATGGCAACAGTTGAAAGACTGAAACTAGTAACAGGCAAAAAATGGTTAAGTTATATTTGGATATATTTAGATATGTGCATTTGGTAGAATCTTTTAATGGCCTATCCTTTATGAATGACTGGCTGATAACCAGCTGGTAATTAACAATTCTAGAGTTCTTTGGATGGCATATCTTATGAACCAGGATAAATGTTAACTGGGTAACTATAGGAGTGTTGTGACACTTAAGACATTTGAAATCTTACGTAGGTTGATATAGTTATTGACATAACTTTTTATCTATCACTAAAAGTTATCAATAGATGGTCTGTAAATATGAAATAGGCAACTACTAGTGATTGTAGGTGGGGGTTTAAATGTTGAAATTAAAACATAAGATTAACTTTTTTTTTCTACTTTAGGCACAAGGCCCAAAATTTTTGGAGAGGGGGCCAGTCGATGAGATCAATCTCAGTATGCAACTGGTACTTAATTTATCGAACCTGAAAAGATGAAAAGCAAAGTCAACCTTGGTGGAATTTGAACTCAGAACATAAAGACAGACGAAATACCACTAAGCATTTCGCCTGGTGTTCTAATGTTTCTGCCAGCTCACCACCTTAACACCAGTCTAAATAAGATGATTTCTTTCATATTTCTTTCTTTCTGACTGTTACCCATTAGTTGGTAGTAGTTGGAAATACAGAAATTATTGTCTTTACCAGTAGTTTCTGTAGGAGTCCAAGTTTTTGCTCTCATTTATTTATTTTGTATCTCAATTTGTGTACAATAATGTCATGGATTCCAGGCTTTTAATAGTTTAGTCTCTGATTCATCCCATGGTGACAGTTACAAGGAAGTTCATATTGAACAAGTATCTCAAATAACTTTGTGACTCTGTAGTTAGAATTAGTGTTTTTATTTGCATAAAAACAATGAACACTTAGATTGAATAAAGTTCTTGATATGTAGACAGTCTAATATTGTAATTCTATTGACAGTGACTTGAAGTTTTACTAGGTCATGTCTTATTCAGAATGTTTGAATTAGCTGTTCCATGTTAAAATTTTTGAAGTCACTATCAAAATTGTGTGTAAAAAACAAAAAAAGATGGGCTTCAGCACAATTTCTATCTATGAAATTCTACCCATAAGATATTAGTTAATCCAAGGCTATGATAGAAGACACTTCTCCAAGGTATTGTATTGTGAAGATTGAACTCAGAACCATGAGGCTGGAAAGAGAACTTAACAACATAGCTGTGCCTGCACCATTTGACCCTTTTCTCTTTCATGTACCACCAATAATTATTACTAACTGTCTTGTGTTGACAGGTTATATGAAAAAGTCACCTAAAAGTGGAGTATCTAAATCATTTTTGAGTTATTAATCTACTGGTATTTGTTTTTTTTTTCTCTGACTTAATGTTTTTATTGACAAGAGGTGACCATAAGAGAAGCCTCGTTCTCTGTCTATAATTATATATTTTAATATATAATTACAGCTGTCATCTTGTCTTTTACTAATTTCTTTTTTAACCCCTTTTTTTTAAATTGGAGATTATTATTTTTTTTTTATTAATGAATAATTTCATTGCTAAAATATTTTAAATAATGTTTAACTATTAGTATGGGTTAGACAAGTGTATTTAGTCGGCTCTTTTTAATTTGTTGTCATTTAGTAATGTCCTCTCAGTTGTTTTCTTGTTAGATCAGGTTTAACATCAGATTTTCCCTGTCCTTTATCTCAACACTCAATTATCCACCAGCAACTCACAATATTTAATCACCTGTTTTTTTACCCAATTCTCTTGTTATATGTCTGTAATTTATTTTACCTCCTCATCACCATCAATTTTATATAATTTTTTTTTTTATATTGGATAGGTTTTTTTTTTAAATAATACTCCTCATCTCAATCATTGTCAAATCCACACACATCATTTCCACTAAAAATCTGAAATCTTCATTATCCTTGCTTTATTTACCATGAATTTGTCCATATTTGTATATCCCCACCCTCAACTCATCATTGTCTTTGTTATTTATTTTCTTAATTTTTCTCTTCAACCTTTTTCTCCACTCAAACTTTCACAGACATCAATACTTGATGCCTTTTATTCCCTGTTCTCCTTAGTTTATCCAAATATACTCTACCTGCAAATCACACATTCTTTTACTGCTTATTGTACCTTTCCACTGATATCCTTGTATATAATCCTGTCGCAAGATTTACATAACCTCTTATCACTAGCTTTCTTGTAGCTTTCACTAGCTTTCTCCTTATTTAACTAAACTTAAAGTTAACTAAACTCTTTATATAGATTCTTCAGCCTTGTACAACTTCTGCAGTACATGTATCAATATGTTTGTACAGGAAAGATTCTCTAGAGTTTTCAGTATTCCAGACAGCAACCTGTGTCAGTATGTCTAGACTCACTGAACTGTAAATTCTATAGATCATTGGTCCCGATACCTTTCTGTAATCCTTTGTAACACCCCCTCTTTTTTTTTTTTTTTTTTTTTTTAAATATTGAAAGCAATTTTTCTAAAATATCTCTATCCACATCATCTAAACACTACTAATATTGGGTGCCAACCTTTTAAATAACAAAATACTGAATACATACACAAATATATTTTAACCTCAATATGTGTGTGATAAGCAGTTAATAAACGCAATTAAATATAATTTAGGAACAAAACTAAAATATATTTAACTTTACGATGAAAGTAAACAAACAAAGTTTGTTCTCTTTTTTTTTTCTTTTTTTTTTTAGAAGCGTTCATGGCTGGCTGGCAACGTATTTTTCTGCATTATATGGATAATTTATACTGATCACGCTATTTATAGCATTATCACGCTATTTATAGCATTATCACGCGTTTGAGAAATAAATTTATTTCTGTATCTTAAAATATATTTGTTTTTTGTTCAGTTTTTATTTTTCATCATTTATCTAGATTTAAATAAGTCCCAAACTGGTTAATAAATTGCTAAAACTGGCAATTGGTTATCCATAGCTTGTAAACTAAACTAAATAATCAGTAGCCCCAAAGTGAGTTGAGTAATGGGTCTAATGTTGTTTAACAGCACCAGCTGGACCTTGGGTGCTTTTAAGAGTACACTTTTTTTGTGAGCATTCAGGTTCTCTGTGTGAAAATAACTGCTTCCCACCAATCTAAGAGGCCCTGAAAAATGTTGCTGTCCTTCCTCTCTGATTAAGTAACCAAACACAAAAAATTGTTTTTAAATTTCAGATCTAAAATGTTTTTGAAACATTACTAAATGAATCTATTCCAATGGAGCACACTTGACATTTGATATTTTGTGGTGGAAATATTCTTCAGTTTGTGTTTGCAGTCAGTGTAGTGTTGTGGCTCTTATGTCTACAGTTTATTATATAACATACTTGGGGGACGTTTTGCATTTTGTCAGATATTGCAGAAAGAAAAGATTTTGTCTTTATGACTCTTTCAGAGTTGTACTGCTATCCATCAGTTGGAAATAGCTGATGGTTGACCCACTTAGTCTCAACTTTTCAGCACTTCTAACTGTAGTACACAATACAGTGTCTTTGTTTTTCCTTTTGTGTAACTTAGAGGAAGAGGGGCAGAGCCTATGACCATCTTTGCAGGGTTTCCAAGACAGAGAAAAGGGGACACTCTCACTTCTTGGTTTTCTGCAGTATATCAAGGTATTGAGTTATCTTCAGATCAGTGACCGGGTCCAAATGGCAGCAACAAAGGCCATTTTGTTGTAAATGCCCAAAGATGGCCATAAGCTTATGGTAGCCGTAATCTCTACTTGATTTTGCTTTCAGAAATTTTGCTACTTCCATTTGGATTCTGTCTGTTTTATTCTTGAGTGTAGCAACTATAGGAGTTTTTGTTTAGCCTTTAGTTCAGACCTATAAACCTCTGATAAAAGGTATTCCAGCTGTAACCATCCCATCTTTTTGGTGATTTGAAGAGTTGGTTGCTATTTGTAACTGGTCAAGCAACCATGTAAAAGTTGCTTCAAATTGGAAACAGAAAATAGTTCACTGATGAAAACAAAAATAGATTTATGAAAAACGGCCAATAAAATGAATTTTTTTTGTTTCATTCAATTCTTTTGCTTTTTGATTTGTTAAGAAGACAGCAATTATTGTGTCACTATACCTTTTACATTGACTTTTATCATTTCCTTTTTTTATGTTTAGATGAAGCAGAACAACTTGTTGCTCTCATTCCAATTGGTGACAAACGATTAAAACCTCAACGAACGTAAGTATCTGCTGTATGGATTCTACACTTGCTGCCCTGGTGAACTATGCTAGCAATTATGTTAGGAAGATGTGTGGGTCTTTACATTTTTCAGATAATGTCATGGCTTTGACTGACAGAGTTGAACAGTTTCTTTGTAGTACTCGACTTGATGATAAGAGTTGGTGTGATCTTAGTTTTGTAAACCTTTAAACTGTCAAATAATTAAGTACATATACATATTATGAGAAGAAAAGTAATTAACATTTATGACAGATTTTGTCTTGGAAGACATGCAAAAGAATTCCCAAGTTTAAATTAAAAATTCGACACAGTGAGGAGTGGTTCTGATATTTGGTAAGTATAGGGATAACACTGGACATGTTCTAGTCTTAATAAGATCTTGTTAGCCGGACATAATTTGATACATACCAGATTCAGAATGATTTTGAGGGGATATTGTCTTTATGTGATAATTAGTCACTGATTTGACAACTTAAAATAGGACATTGTAGAGAACAGAATTAAATTAAACTAACATATTTAATGTAAATATTAAAAAAGAATTACCTTAGTGATTTATCCGGTTTCTTCTCAGTTCTGCTGTCAGTAGAAGATAGTAAATACTTAGGAATATACTCTCCCACTATTACAGATACTTTGTTTATAAAGGTGTAGATATTTTGACATGTTGAAACAGGAAACGACTTTGTTTTTTGTTTTTTTTAAAAAGTATTTTGAAACTGATTCAATAGTAATCTATAAAGATTGTTGAACAGGGTACATCAAATAAATGAGGACAAGAGTAAAACACAGGAACCAAACAGAAAACAAAAAAACAATCTTGGGAAAATAGTACACACATTGGACTAGATTTCTCAAAAGACAGACACTATTTAATAAAATCAACTTCTACCTTAATAATGGTTCCAGTGTAGCATCAGAAAAGTGAGTCTGCATACCAGGACCAAGTGATCCATACCTCTATGTTTAAGATGGCAGATCCTCTCCCTCCCCAACTAGCTTTTAGTACTGTAAGGCTACTGGTTGCTTCAATCACCCCCACTAGCACCCAAAATATAACACTCTATGGGGTTTCAAATCAGGCAAGCTAGAAAGCCACATGTTAGGGAATACATAATTGTGAAAATTCTTGATCAATTACACCTGAGTTAGACAGGTTATGTCATAGGGAACAGAATCCCACTAGAACATGCATGGCATCTCTTTCCTTGACCCAGAGCTTAGCTACTATGTCCAGCATCTTGATGCAGGTAACAGAATTGACACTAAGGTTCTATAAAACACCATGACATGGTGCAAGATGATCAGAAACTCATGTATTACTGTGGACACATCTGTAGGGTCGGTCCATATAGAGCCGCCTGTTACGGTTCTGTTCATCTTCTCTTCTATCGAATTACTTCACATTGGACTTATATGTGATGTCCTTATGCATCACATGTCAGATAGTGGAGTCTGTCACTTTGAGCTGCTTAGTGTTGGTCTTCATTGACCCACAAAGGGTGTTGTCAATGTCCTGGATTTAATAGATGAATTCAGCATTCTGGAAACCTCTGACAGTTGAGAATATTCCTTCCTCTTTGCCACAAATACTATAGGCTTCTAAATTTTTTCTGACCCTGAACTAGAAGGACCCAGTCATTTTCAAGAAACCAGTGATCTCCAGGTTGCTGTGCTTGGTAGCTGCAGCCAAAAGCTAAGCATGTCTTTTCATTCCCTGTGTCATATTGGAATTGACCATGTTGGTTTCAGTACATCTGGAAAAGGAAGTTAAAATTTGGCTCATGTTGTGTAACATTAGGTCATTCTGTTTACAACCTGCTAAAGTTTGTTCACAAACACTTGGTGCATCCTGTATAAAGAAGGATAACATTTAAAACTGACTTTTGAATCAGTAGTTTAGTAGTTTAACTAAGTAGGGGTTCTTTTGCTTAATCCTTTAGTATTCAGGTTATTCTATCAAACATATTACTTAGTTATTCACATTATTTTGAATTAATCATGCATTATCTCATCTCCTTAAGATTTCAATGATGTAATTGTTTAATGTAGAATAACATTGTAGGGTAAGTGTAAGAGCCTGGATCTGGTCAGTTTGAACTTAAAACAAATGGAAATTTTTGGCTGGATGTGACTGGTTTAAATGCTAACAGGTTAAAGTATTAAACGTGTTCTGTTCTGTTTCAGTATTTTGCCATTAACAGATGTTGATGATTATAGCTATAAATTAACATTACCGTTTGTTTTTCTTTTATTCCAGAGTTCAGTGGGTCATTCTTTCAATAATTATATGCTGTTTTGTGGCAGGACTTGTTTTGTTTTTCCTGTTTCCCAGAAACGTACGAGCTTTAAGTAATCAACCTGATCTTGAGCCTTCACTGCTCCAGATAAATGTCACTATGCAATATGTTTACCTCAGTTTTATGGTAAGTACAAATAGTTTTTGCTATAATTTAAATAGAATGGTCGTTGACCATGTACAACTTCGGTTTTACAAATCTGGACTCTGTTACAAGTACTTCATTGTATGAATGGGATAGGCAGTATTCAAAATATCTTTTATCAAAAAAAAAAAAGTCCCAAACAAAACACTTTTAAGATTAGAAATAATCTAAACAGTATCTATGTTTTTGTTTTTCTTTATAGGTTGAGCAGATCTGCTGAACAAAACTCGATCCCTTTATTTCATATTTTTGGTTTGAATTCTGATCTGATAACCTTCTACTCATCCACTATATGAGTATCTAAACCATTTTCTAATACAAAAAAAAAAACAAAAAAACTTCCGTACACTTAATCATCATTAACATTAGTAAAACATCTAACTATCCCCCAATATCCTGTCATTCAAAGTACTTTAAACAATCCAAAGTGATAGTTCAGTATTTATCAAGTTTAATTATCATTTAACTGCAGAGCCTACTGGCTACATTATTTCTTTAATGAGATTTCACCAGAATCCACTTTGGTAGGACACCTCACATAATAAAACTGCAACCTTATATTGTCAAACTCATAGTAATGTCACATCTCATCTGAAACAGCTGTATACATATTGTACCTGGACAAATTAAAATTCTGGCTTCATCAGAATAGATTAATATTTCCACTATTTCACTCTACAAAATTAACCAAAGAAAACATCTATTCAATATATTAAACAGTAATGACTGTATCTTGTAGATATTGTAGACATCACAATATGTCAGTATCATTTCTCCAACATTCAGACATTATAACCAAAACAATAACATTTAAACACTGAGCAATACTCTTTTGTGCAACATTTAGCTAATATGAACAAACTCCTGCTTGTTCTAACAAACTTTCTGCTGGAAATAACAAGACAAAAAAATGTTAAAAACATACTATGTATCAACAACTGCTACACCAACCTATTATTAATCTAATTCCTTTTATAACATGGCCAACCATTTTCAGATTCTCTTTAATTAGCAAGTGTAAGACTATTTGACTTTGTACATCTAGCAGCAGTTCAGAGGTTACACTATATATATATATATATATATATATATATATATATATATATATATATATAGTTTGTATTTGATTTGCAAGATTCTTGATGTGAATATGTATGTTGAACCTTGGGAGGGGCATTATTATTACCGGTGTAATGCCCTTCCCAAGGTTCAATAGTATATATATGTATATGTTTCCAAATTATGGTTGGTAGGGATATAGAATCCAAGGTGGGTGCCATAGTCGTATGTACTGGTTATTCTCCTTTATGTATATGTATGTATGTATATATATATATGTATGTATGTATGTATGTATGTACGTGTGTGTGTGTGTGTGAGAAAGTTGGTATGTGAAAGCACGTGGTTGGATATATAAAAGATAAACAAGAGTGAAAAAACTACAGAAGGCTTGTGTTATATGGTTAAAGTATATATTTAAATCGTTATGTTAGAAAAATGTTATAAAATTTTGAGTATAGAAACATTGTTTTTGGAGAAATAACCGGTTTCGTATTTTCTTTTCAGATTTCTCTACCTGTATCGTAACATGTCTTCGCTCCGGTGTTTAACATTTTTCTAACATAACGATTTAAATATATACTTTGACCATATAACACAAGCCTTCTGTAGTTTTTTCACTCTTGTTTATCTTTTATATATATATATATATATATATATATATATATATATATATACACATATATTCTGGGCTCTTAAAAAGGAAACTTAGATATTAAATATACCACTGATAATGTCTCCAGAGTAAACAAAGTTTCAAATCACACTTTGCACTTTTTGGGAATGTGATGGTTTCAGTTGGGTAACACTTCTGGAAAGATGAGATACTTGTTGATTTTTATATTGTAATTGGACAATAGTGACATTGGATGTAAGTTTTTGTTTCTGATGGCAAGAGTTAACAAAGGAGTGTCTGTTATACTTTTACAAAATAAATATCACAAGTGGCTTTGAGAAAATGGCTGTTTTTTTTTGTTTGTTATCAATATTTAAATTTTTTGCTAATTTTTTTTTTTTGTGTATATATATATATATATATATATATATATATATATATATATACACAAGAGGTGCAGCACAGTGCAATTAAACGTGGAACCACAAGAACGCAAGGTGGACATTTCATAGGCTTTAATTTCTCTACATGTGAAGTGTTGTTATTTTAGTTGTCTTTTACTTGTTTCAGTCATTGGACCATGGCCATGCTGGAGCACCACCATGAATTTTAGCTGTGCTAATCAATACCAGTACTTAATTTTTAAGCCTGGTACTTACTCTGCTGGTCTCCTCGCTGAACCATGTTATGGGATGTAAATAAACCAAACAAGACACACACGCGCACACACACACACACACACACACACTGTGGGCTTCTTTCAGTTTCTATCTACCAAATCCACTCACAAGGCTTTGGTTGGCTTGGGGCTGTGCTAGGAGACACTTGCCCAAGGTGCCATGCAATGAGGCTGAACCACAGTCCCATGTGGTTGGGAAGCAAACTTCTTACTACTAAACCATACCTGTGCCTTGTCGAATAAAATCCATTTAAGGATTTTCATTGCAAAAACATTTTATTTAAATTTTGGCTTACTTTGTACAGCAAAAATAAATGTTTGAATTAACCCTTCAGCATTTAAACCATATATATCCGGCCAAAATAAACTTCCTGTTTTATCTTCAAACAGGCCAGATCCAGCCTCTCGCATTTACCCTATTATTCTAAAAATAAACAATTACATTAAAATCTCACAGTTACAAAGTAATGCATGACTAATTCAAATCAATTTCAATTAATAATTACTACATTTGACAGAGAAAGCTGAATGCTAAAGGGTTAATGGTAAATTGATTATCAACTTGTATTGTCTGATACTTTGCTCATAAAACAACATATAGTGCAACGTAGTAGTGCTCACTCTAGTGCATAATTATGTATATGCATGCATGTCTTAATTGTCTATTTCCTTTGATTTATTTCCAGAATAAATACAACTTCAGTAATGAGAATTATATCCCAGTATCGGTGACAGGAGTAACAATGTCTGTACAGTATGACAGGAGTATTTTGAGTAAAGTGGAGAACAAAACAGAATTAAAAATACCCCAGTTATCTTCCAGGGAGTACCATGTTCAAATGAATTTGACTTTAGAAGGGGACCAGAAATATCTTGTGTAAGTCTGTTTACTTTTTGTGTTTACTCTTACTTTTCATAACAATTATGATTTTTTTTTTTTTTAGTAAACAACTTGCAGATGCAAGTTCTACCAGTTGAAAGCTCTACATATCAGATGCTAGCAAGTTTATGGGGTCATCAGGAGAGAATTTGGACTGTTTCAGGGCCTTCCTCTTAGTGGCATCATTGCGCGCCAGCCCCAACCTTGTTGAAATGCAGCCCCACTTTCTATATCAGGTTTCGCTCAATATTCTTCTAGCCATTGCTTATCATCTCTTTTTAACTGAATCCAGTGGCTTGCCTTTTCCACTGTAGTCTGGATATCTTTCATGGTGATATTTGCTTTACAATGAGTTAGGTTTAATAACAACAGTCGCCTCATAGTGTCCAATGAATCCTCTACATCTGACTTGTAGTTGTAGCAGCTGAATGTTATTTTTTAAATACAGTTTTTTTAATGCATAAACAAAGTCAACAGCTGTAAAAACCTTGCTGTAAAAATCTTGCCAAAACAGTCACAGAAGTCTGGTGCAGGCTTCTGCCTGGCCAGCTCTTGTGAAACCGTCCCACCCATACTAGTATGGGAGGCAGATGTTAAACGATGATGATCTGGCTGTTTGATTACTGACTTCAACTTGCAGTAAGACTATATGGTACTTTGGTCGACTGTCTTCTATCATCGTGTTGTAGTAACCAATACTTTGTAAACAGACATGCCTCTAATGCTAGTGCCACAAGAAAACACACCTAATACAGTCTGTGAGGTGGGTGATGATTGAAAGGACATCTAACCATAGAAAGTAACTTAAAATGATATATATGAGCACCTGTCTGTGAGAGCAGTGACTCTCAATAAGAACTGTCT
Source organism: Octopus bimaculoides (assembly GCF_046866305.1). Lineage (NCBI taxonomy): Eukaryota > Metazoa > Mollusca > Cephalopoda > Octopoda > Octopodidae > Octopus > Octopus bimaculoides. The sequence goes on along the minus strand of NC_142936.1, from coordinate 82,999,693 downwards.
TGGATCATCAAAAGCCATCTGACCCATGCCAGCAAGGAAAGCAGATGTATGATGAGGACATTTCATCATCTTCATTTAAAGTCTGTTGTCCATGCTGGCATAGGTTGGACGGTTTGACTGGGCTGTCACACTGGAAGGCTGTGCCAGGCTCCACATACAAACATGGATGCATATATATATGCGCATATACACACATGCTGGCATCTGCAGTTTCTGTTTGCAAATATTCCGCTGGTCTCATAGACTGATGCTGTTATGCGTTATTTTGGTTTGGTTTCTATGGCCAGATGCCCTTGCTATTATCAACCACTTTACAGTGTTACTAGGTACATTTTCCTGTGGCACCAATATGTTCTCAGCAAGACAAGACAGAATGGTCCTCTGAATCCTACATTTTCTTTGCTTATTTGCCAGCCAATTTTATAATGCCTTCAGGGTATATTTTTTTGTGACACCAGCACTAGAGACATTGTCAAGTCCTTGGTGAGACAAGAGCCAAGGAATGCCTCATCCTTAGTTTTCCTCCACTCGTTTACCAACGACATGACGGTACATCAAAGGTGAGGGGATCATTCGCTATAGCATCTGTACTGAAGGGCAAACCTTATATACTGTAAGCATTGAGAGTTCTCTCCATTACTTAAAACTTTGGTAATGAGACTGAGTGTAGGAAAGTGAGAGAGAGAGAAATAGTGATGATTGTTACACAGACAGATATACAAATACACATATTTAGACACACCCACAAACATTTAAATATACGTTTGTCTGTCAGTCTGTCACTCTGTCTCTGCCTGTCTGTCAATCTGTCTCTGCCTTTCTCTTTTTCTCTCTCCATCTCTGATTATCAGTCTGTTCCTAAACACATACACATATAGCAACACATGAACATATACTCATAAAATTGAATATTCACATACTTATCTCTCTCTACCACCTAGATCTAAAAATAAGTATGTAGATACATACTCATATCTGTTATCACACAACTTGTGCCAATTCACATATGTATATACTGATATTGACGCACCTGTGGGTCCCTACCCTTGTTTACATGTGTACCATTGAACAAATTATGTACCATATGTATACAGAAACTGAGTAGAAAAAAACTTTGACAATGATTAAACAAATCATAATTAGAATAATGCTAATAGTTTCTGACTTAAGCACAAGGCTAGTAGTTGTGAATGGTTGGAGTAAGCCAATACCACTGACCACACTTCTTGACTAGTGCCCTATTTTATCAACCCTGAAATGATAAAAGGAGTACTTGACTGATACTTTAGTTCGTCAACCCTGAAATGACGAAAGGCAAAGTTGACCTCTGGAGTGGGTGGGCGTTGAAATCAGAATGTGAAGCGCTGGAACAAATATAGCTAGGTATTTTGTTCAGTGTTCTAATGACTCTGCCAGGACACTGCCTACATAACAATAATAATGATGTTTCAGTTGCAGACCATCGGCTTGTTGTATACAGATGATTAAGGTGTGAGGAGTTTACTATAATTTTATGATGGGAACTAGATACTGTATAGGCTAGCTTGTCGCATTGCCTCTGTATGTGGGCAAGCTGAAACATACATACACGCTTACACACACCATTCTCACATACACACGCACATGCAAGAACAAATTTGTTCCACTGGGTTATCATCATTATCTCCTTTCCATTCAGCCTCTTTATTCTGGCTATTTCATCATGTTGAACTGTTAATCCCTACGAAAAATTTTTTTCTCTCTGTTCTTTCTTTTTCAATCTCTTTTTTTCCCTCTTAATCCTTTCTGTCGAAGAGTGTAGGCTTGGAGTGTAAAAGACTTTTACATTCTTCCCAAGCATTAAATAAATACACCTGCTTCTTGTTCCTACAGCTGTCTTTGTCTTTTGTTCTCTGTAAATTTGAACTATATATATAAGGTATATAAGGGCTTGGGAACGTTTGGCATATTAATGGTGCAATTGGGATGAGGGGAAACAGTAATGGAGTGGGAGTGTGGGCTAGCTTTGTGTTAAGATTACAAAGTTGGTTTGGCTCAGGATTGTTTGACATGTTGGCAATACAAGTTAGGTAGCGAAGAGAGTGATGAGCGATTGAAGTGCGAGAGAGTTTCTTAGCTTGTCGGCTGGACATAGTGCATCGTGATGTGATGGAGTCAGATAGCACAGTGGGAAGGAGGGTTTGAGATGGGAGCCAGATGTGGGCTACAGGCCAGGAGTGGTCAAGGAATAGCTGACTTCATCGCACGGGAGTCGAAGTGGCAGCAATGGACAATCGTGAAATGGAGGGAAGTGACTGGCTTCACAAGAGAATAAAAAACTCAAGGGCAGAGGTAAAGGACATGGACTGTACCCCCACCCAACTTCAAATCTATCATAGCAGCCTCTAATAAACAAAAGCTTTCTCTCTACTATCAAAACTCACACTATAACAACTCTAGATACACTAATACTCAACATGTACACAGCTCCAGCACAGAAACCTTTAAATTAGACCATAACCCAACCCATCCTACCAGCACTGCTCAGAATACCACCACAACTTCCACCACTCTTACAGGTAGTACAATTAACAAGAACAATAGTAATAACAAGAACAAGAACAACAACAGTAATAACAACATTAATAGTACTAATAATTTAGACCTCTCTACCCGCTTCTATAACCTCTTCGTTGACAGTATTACCTCCTCCATTCCTGAAAATAACCTCCAAAATACACCCACTTGTAACTGCCATCCTGGGGTCATCTGCACTCTACAAACCCATTGTAGAAGATCTAATGTAACTTATAAAATTTATGCAAATATGTATTGTGTTGAATGTATTTCTGTTAAAAGTTGATTTTCTTTCAAGTAATCAAGATCCAGCATGAAAAAATTATTAAGGAACAACATGGGGAATGGTCCATTCTGAATGGGGAAACATTGAATGGTCAACTCTTAATAATTCCCTATCATCTATTTTCCATGCTGGATGTATTTGTTAGATTGGCCAATACTTTATATGACCATTTCTCTGTATTTTTTGCTAACCCCACTGAGAAGCTCAACATCCTGAGATCCCTCTTCATCAAGAAATTCTTATTCATGTGTTCAAAGAAGCATTTCTTCATGGCTTCTTGCAACCACTTCTAATTCTCTAATTCTCTCTCTCACATTTACAATGTGGATATATCAAAGCCCGAATTAGATTATTAAAAACGATTTTAACAATATTTTTTCTATTGTTTGTTAAAAATATTCTTCTGTTTCTAATTACAGGAAATTTTGCAATGATCCAAGACGATGGGTCCATGACATGTTTATGCAGTTTGAGTAAGTAAAGATTTAATGTCTAAATTTTAGAAATAACTTGTAAATTCTCTAATTATACTGTATTGCCTTTTGTTATTAGTAAACAGTGGAGGCGCAATGGCCCAGTGGTTCGGGCAGCGGACTCGCAGTCATAGGATTGCGGTTTTGATTCCCAGACCGGGCGTTGTGATTGTTTGTTGAGCGAAAACACCTAAAGCTCTACGAGGCTCCGGCAGGGGATGGTGGCGAACCCTGCTGTACTCGTCCACCACAACTTTCTCTCACTCTTACTTCTAGTTTCTGTTGTACCTGTAATTCAAAGGGGCAGCCTTGTCACACTCTGTGTCACGCTGAATATCTCCGAGAACTACGTTAAGAGTACACGTGTCTGTGGAGTGCTCAGCCACTTGCATGTTAATTTCACGAGCAGGCTGTTCCGTTGATCGGATCAACTGGAACCCTCGACGTCGTAAGCGACGGAGTGCCAACAAGTATTAGTAAACAGATTTCATAAATCCTAAGTCTATCATTACCATATTGTATTACATATTCCCCTTGCTGTAATATTTTATTCTTTTTACTGTTGCAGGTTGACCGCTAACTACAGCTATTTTGGCCACATAGAACAGACCACATTGACCACTTACCAACATGTCAGCTGTGGAAATGACACAAAGAGTCCTTATTGAGTTGGCTCACCAAACTGACACTTCTCCCTCCAATTGCTGCCAGTGCCTTGTATCATTTGACTTCTCACACTGTTGTTGCTCTTGCCAAAATTTACAGTGAAGCTAGATATACACCCATGTTGGTTCTGGCCAGCTATCTTTTCAAGCATAATATAATCTTTAACAATTGAGGACTTCATAAATTTAATGAAGAAAATCTCAGAAAGTTCTGAAATTATTTTTTCACCTGTACTGAAACAAAGCAAACTGTCCTTTATATTACACAAAACCAGAGAACATGAAGTAATTCATTTTCCTTACATGAAAGAATTTTCTAGTTATGACTCTATGCTAGAATTTTTCCTGTGACTATAATGCTCTGTCTACCCATTGTTATCCAAATGCTACATACTAGGCAGGTAATTTCCTTCTCTCAGATCTGCCAAGACATTCAAAAAAAAAATTCTTTTTACTGTATTTAGTAATGATTTTTTTCTCTCTCAGTATTTACTTTGGGATAGCAGAGGTATATTATTGTTTTTTTTTAACTGTAGTGTATTTATTTTCATTGAATAAAATTGAATAAAACTTACAATGAAAGTATACAATCATCTAAACTACTGACTGTTTTAGTTTGTTCTGAAAGATTGTCACAAAATCAAAAAAAAAAGAAGTCATTTCCCTCACTCTACTCATTTGCCTATTGTCGAAGGTTTGTTATTAACTTCTAAATCTCCGTGCATAAAGCCATAAATTTCTGTCAGAGAATAAAATGTGAAATCACAGCATTTTATACGTTTGCTGTTCATGTGCCTGATGATATGTCTTAAGTGTTCTTTCTTTCGTTCTCTTCAGTTTAGTTGAAATTATTCAATTCTGCATTATTTCAAGTATCAACCATTCTATTATATAAATCTAGCTATAATTTCTTCATTTGCCAATTATTGCTTCAGTGCCACACCCTAACAGTTGAGGGAACCCGTGGAAGAGGTAGGCCCAGGAAGACCTGGGCTGAGGTGGTGAGGCAAAACCTTCGAACATTGGGCCTCACCGAGGTGATGACTTCTGACCAAGACCTTTCGAAATATGCTGTGCGTGAGAAGACCCGGCAAGCCAAGTGAGACCTAAATCCAAGGCTTCTGCCAGGGGTGTAGCCAGCCCACTTATGCATACCTTTCCTTCATTGGACACGAAACTCAGCTTGCGAAGACTTATTGGGGCAAGTGAAAGCGAAATCGGGATGGCACCTGTGCCCAGCGTCGCCTTTCTGGCACTTGTGCCTGTGACATATGTAAGGTTTTTCGAACGAGATTGTTGCCAGTGCCCCTGGACTGGCTCTTGTGCGGGTGGCACATAAAATACACCATTTTGAGCGTGGTCGTTGCCAGTACTGCCTGACTGGCCTTCGTGCTGGTAGCACGTAAAAGCACCCACTACACTTTCTGAGTGTTTGGCGTTAGGAAGGGCATCCAGCTGTAGAAACTGCCAAATCAGATTGGAGCCTGGTGTAGCCATCTGGTTTCACCAGTCCTCAGTCAAATCATCCAACCCATGCTAGCATGGAAGGCGGACGTTAAACGATGATGATGATAAGTTTACCATTCAAACTAAATATGACATACCAGGAAGGCTCACTTCACACATGTTGACTTATATGAAAAGTTTTTGTCATCTGTAAAGAAATGAAATTTGTAAAAGTTCTCTCAAGCCTCTTAAGCTGATTTTCAAAACAAGAAAATACATTTTCTCCCTTTCAGACTTGCCTTTGATTCTTAAACCAATGAATATTAAGATTTATTGGAATTCAATAAACAGATTATACTCTTTAAAAATCAGCATGTCACATATGGTAATATTTATTTTGTAACATTTGGCCCAGAAGTTCACAATTGTGTTATTGAAGTATTCCTTTACACAAGATCATGGTAATATCTATAATATTTATTCTATGTCTTTCTTTTCAGCTTTTTTTAAAAATATTTATCATTTTGGTGCAGGAGTGGCTGTGTGGTAAGTAGCTTGCTTACCAACCACATGGTCCCGGGTTTAGTCCCACTGCGTGGCACCTTGGGCAAGTGTCTTCTACTATAGCCTCAGGCCGACCAAGGCCTTGTGAGTGGATTTGGTAGACAGAAACTGAAAGAAGCCCATCGTATATATGTATATGTATATATATATGTGTGTGTTTGTATGTCTGTATTTGTCCCCCCCCCCCCCCAACATTGCTTGACAACCGATGCTGGTGTGTTTACGTCCCCGCAACTTAGTGGTTTGGCAAAAGAGACCGATAGAATAAGTACTAGGCTTACAAAGAATATGTCCTGGGGTCGATTTGCTCGACTAAAGGCGGTGCTCCAGCATGGCTGCAGTCAAATGACTGAAACAAGTAAAAGAGTATTATTATTATTATCGTTGTTGTTGTTGTTGTTGTTGTTGTTGTTGTTGTTATTATAGTTGCAGCTTCAGGGAAGGGAATATTAAGGTTTATGTATGTGTTTGTGATATACAGTGCTGCTCAATATGGATATATGATTGGCAATACCTGAACAACCAACCACAGCACAATGTACTTTGACAGTGTATAGAGGCTGAGATATTTTCTACATTGCTGATCCTACATCTTATTGCTCTTTCTCTCTCTTTGCATATTTGACCACCACCTCATCACTCTATTACTTGCTTACCCCTTTTCACTCCATCACTCATGTCATATCCCCACCATCTGTGCTGACTGCATCATCCTCATCACTCTGTCACTGGTTTCATAAATCAGATACTGCATAAAATCACTCTCTTCATATCACTTGGCCAGTGTATAAGTGACTGCATCGGACCTTTTCAATAAACTCTAACTTACTCTTCTTTACCAGCAAACTCAGTGTTACTACTCAACTACTCATTTTATTTCCTCATCCACCCTTATGTCTATCTACCTCCACTACAGCCAATCTCTATCTTGTCTTGATTCCACCCTAAAACAACCTCGTCTCTTACATCAGACTTGTAGTTCGTACACCATTTTGAGCGTGGCCATTGCCAGTACCGCCTGACTGGCTTTCGAGGATTTTCGAGCGAGATCGTTGCCAGTGCCCCTGGACTGGTTCCTGTGCAGGTGGCACATAAGATACACCATCTTGAACGTGGCCGTTGCCAGTACCGCCTGACTGGCCTTCGTGCAGGTGACACGTAAAAGCACCTACTACACTCTCTGAGTGGTTGGCGTTAGGAAGGACATCCAGCTGTAGAAACTCTGCCAAATTTAGATTGGAGCCTGGTGTTGCCATCCGGTTTCACCAGTCCTCAGTCAAGTCGTCCAACCCATGCTCATTCTCTCTCTCCTGTTTTCTTTGATTAGTTTACATTTCCATGGCTTTTGTGAGTTATTGTCTGGCTCTTGTGTGGGTGGCACATAAGATGCACCATTTTGAGCGTGGCCGTTGCCAGTACCGCCTGACTGGCTTCCGTAGGATTTTCGAGCAAGATCGTTGCCAGTGCCCCTGGACTGGCTTGTGCGGGTGGCACATAAGAGACACTATTTCGAGCGTGGCCGTTGCCAGTACCGCCTGACTGGCCTTCGTGCAGGTGACACGTAAAAGCACCTACTACACTCTCTGAGTGGTTGGCGTTAGGAAGGGCATCCAGCTGTAGAAACTCTGCCAAATTTAGATTGGAGCCTGGTGTTGCCATCCGGTTTCACCAGTCCTCAGTCAAGTCGTCCAATCCATGCTAGCATGGAAAGCGGACATTAAACGATGATGACGATGATGATGATGATGATGACATATTTACAAACCTGCTTGACACAAGTGCCTTATGATCAACCTAAGATCAAGACCGTTGATGGTTTTCTGTGTGTGAAAAGACTTGTCAGACTAAATGAAAGTATAGTCATGGACAGTGCTGGTGATGTATACAAGGGACCCACTACACTCTTGGAGTGGTTGGCATTAGGAAGGGCATCCAGCTGGAGAAACCAAGTCAAAATTAAACTGGAGCCTGGTACAGCTCTCTGGCTTAGCAATTCCACTCAAACTGTCCTACCTATGCCAGCATGGAAAACGGATGCTAAATGATGATGTTTACATAAATATGTGCAGAAAATCTTAAGAATGTTTTCCATTTATGTCACAAACTAATTATATGATAATTTAGATGCACTGAAAAATTATATCAAAAAATGCAGAGAGAGGAGGGTATGAAATAACTGAAGGTGCACTGACATTACAAAATATGCTGTTTGTATATGCTTCATTCTCTCTTTTGCTATGTTTAAATTTACACATCACTTCAGTCTCTCAACTACTCTTTTCCCTCATATCTTTACTTCAACTCCCATTCAAACTCAAACACAGAACACTTTGCATTACGTTTTCCATATCTACTTTTTTCATGTTTTCTCTCTCTTTACTGAACCCAATATTTCTGTTGTTTCTGTTTTTTTTCCTTCACTCTCTTTGTATCTTAGTCTGCTACCACCACTTCTATATTACTCTAACACAAAAAATAGGTAGAGACATAACTTTGTATTAATAGATATGTGTGTTTGTATATATATATATATATATATATAATATAATGTTAGGATAAAATCTTTATAAGAATTTATCAAGTAGTTAGCGTGAAAAAACCTCATAAGGAAAAATAACCCAACATTTTTTTCCATAAATATATATAATTGATTTATATAAGGGCATTACTATAAAATAAGGCCTCACGCTTAGAGGGACTTCATAAGTCAAAACTACCAAAATAAGCACGCTTATTTTGGTAGTTTTGACTTATGAAGTCCCTCTAAGAGTGAGGCATTATTTTATAGTAATGCCCTTATATAAATATATATATATATATATAATTATCATCATCGTTTAACGTCCGCTTTCCATGCTAGCATGGGTTGGACGATTTGACTGAGGACTGGTGAGACCAGATGGCTACACCAGGCTCCAATCTGATTTGGCAGAGTTTCTACAGCTGGATGCCCTTCCTAACGCCAACCACTCAGAGAGTGTAGTGGGTGCTTTTACGGTGGTGGTAATGATGATAACATATACATGCACATATATCTGTGTGTATATTTGTTGTGTGTGTATTTGTCTATCTGGCCACATGTGTATGTGTATGAATATTATTGTTTAGCGTTCATTTTTTCCATGTTTGCATGGATCAGATGGAGTTTATTGAGGCAAATTATCTATGGACAGATGCCCTTTGTATTGCCAACTCCTTCCTGTTTCCAAGCAAATTAATATTTCCCCATGGCTAGACATGGTTTCACAGAATATTGGAAATAGATGTCATTCATTTACAACAATCTTACGGTGTCAAGATAAAGTGACACATTATACATGACTGAAACTAGTTTCACTTTAGTAAAATATATCGAGCACTAAATAATTATTCATCATTTGACATCACGTTTTCCAATCATTTTTTCATGTTTTCTCTTTAATGAATCATGTAGGAAAATTACCCTACTGTTTAAACAATTTAACAAACATTGGTTATAGTCAGTCTGTTTATCCCTTTTGATACCAAACTGGCTCTGTAGTACACATGTCTTATTTTCATAAGTTTTGAATTAAAATCTTCCACCAAATCTTAGTCACAATTTATGTTCCTAACACGAGCCTAATGATAACTAAGTTATTTTACTAAATTCTTTGTTATCATCATCATCATCGTTGTTGTTTAATGTCTGCTTTCCATGCTGGCATGGGTTAGACGGTTTGACTGAGGACTGTTGAACCAGAAGGCTGCACCAGGCTCAATCTGATCTGCCAAAGTTTCTGCAGTTGGATGCCCTTCCTAACACCAACCACTCCAAGTGTAGTGGGTGTTTTACATGCCACTGGCATGAGGACAAATCAGACGGTTCTGGCAGCGACCATGCTCAAAAGGTGTTTTTTATGTGCTGCCTACACAGGAGTCAGTCCGGCAGTACTGGCAACGATCATACTTGAATGTTGTTTTTTCACATGCCACTAGCACGTGCTAGTAAGGCAACAATCACACTCGAATGGTGCTTTTTACATGCCACCAGCACAAGAGCCAGTCCATGGCCCTGGCAACGATCATGCTCGGATGTGCCTTTAACGTTCCACTGGCACGAGTGCCAATCAGGCGGTACTATCATTGGCAATGTCAGCGATTTTGATTTGATTTCACTTGCCTCAATAAGTCTTCGCAAGTATGAAAGAAATACAGAGCATCTCGAAGTAAATACGGTAATGAAAGGGTCAATCAAACTGCATTATATTGGTTTCAAATTTTGGCACAAGGCCAGCAATGACATTGTGAACTCAGAACATAAATACAGATGAAATGCCTCTAAGCATTTTACTTGGTACACTAACAATTCTGCCAGCTTACCACCTTAATCAAACTACATAATATTAGAAATGCTAAGATCTTTCATTCAAATCTGATTTCTTATAAGGGATTGGAAGTGCTGGGGGAGGTGTATTTCTTTTTATTTCCCACTACCACACATCTAAGCTAAATAGAAGCTGATCAAATATAAATTACAACTATTCTGTCAGTCATCTTCACTATTATATCTGGTATTGGCTTTCTTTAGAACAAATGTCAACAAACAATTCAAATTGATATTTTCTTAAACCAAGCACAAGTTTACTTTTAAAAACCTACTTAATCCTTTGTTGTTTACTTAAGATTATGACTTTATTTCAATATTTTTCTTTCATATATGTGTGTGTGTGTGTGTGTGTGAACAATGGGTGACACAATGTGAGTTTGAGTGTGGTAGATGGTTCCTAAATAATATTTGGAGAGATCAGACTCTCAAATGCCAACTTCATCAGGATAAATAGAACAATTTGCCCTCCATCTTCTGAAGAAAATGCTGTAACTTTTCTGCGTAGAACAATCAGAATCTATACTGAGACTTTGCTTTTGTGTATACCTACAATAGTACCTTTGTATTGCACCTGTTTTCATAATATGCATTGTTATCATCTAGTCATTGATCATTCAAAACAGCTGTAAAGATAAGACATGGAGAGATTAAAAAAAATATAGCATTGATTTTTTTAGAAGGTATATAGACAAAAGGATATCTTGGTTGTTTCTAATTTGGAGAAAATTTAGAATTCAGTGTCCTTCTGAACAATTTACATTCAACTCTGAAATTCACAAAAAAGATGAGCAATACAAAATTACCATTTCTAGATATGGTGGTATTTAATAATACCAATATCATAATGGATATATATTCTTTTCTACTCTAGGTCTGAAAGTTTTGGGGAGAGTGCCAGTCGATTAGATCGACCCCAGTACACAACTGGTACTGAATTTATTGACCCCAAAAGAATGAAAGGCAAAGTTGACCTTAGTGGAATTTGAACTCAGAACATAAAGACAGACGAAATACCACTAAGCATTTTGCCTGGCATGCTAACGTTTCTGCCAGCTCACCACCTTATAATGGATATATATATATTATAAAGACACAGATACACATCAGTACATGAAATTCAAATGATACCATCCAGCACACATAAAGAGTAACATCCCATACTATCTGAAACAAAAGAGTAAAGTGAGAGTAAGAGTATATTAGTTAAGTTGTTCCAAGTAGAAAAAATGCAGAGAGGATTAATCAAAATATTGCCACAACATTCACCGTATATAATGTATATAATATCAAATCTCAGATTCATGGAGTGGGGGGGGGGAGAAGGAGAACTTCTTTAGGTAGTATTTATGTAAGTAGAACTAGAAGGTTTTCTGAATTTTCCATCATAGCATTATTGATATTGTTCTAAGTATCTCACGTGAAATACACAAGTGCAGACCAACACTGCCACAAAACTATAAGTATCTTTTTATCCCCACAGAAACTTATCAGTAAACCACAAATATCAATTAATACATATATACATAAACTTACAGACACATTAATTCACCCACTATTGATTAAATAAACAAACATTACATTCAATCAGTTCTTCTGTTTATTAAATCCAGTAATCAAATACAGTGTACATTGTATAAACACATGTACACACAAACATACAATCACAGATTTCACATAAGACACATGCTTGCTCGAAGAATTTCCTGTTTTTCTGCAAATGGCTTATTTTTTTTATATCTCTAGCTCTATGTCTTTCTTCATTTCTAAGTTAAGTGCAAAAATAAAGCAACCCTGCAAAACACAACCGATCTTTACACATAGACGTACAGAATAACAGCAATCGAATAACAACAGCGGAGTGCACAACTAATATCTGCAATCTGATAAGAGATACCAGTTAGTCTTGTACACCTACCAGGCTTGTTTGCCTGAGTTGCTCAATAATTTTTCGTTCCTTTAAGAATATTGTAGAACAGAATCTTTTCATACATTGGAATTTAAATCCTAATCTCTGTAGAAATTTATTGTTTCAAGAAAACAATATGAAATGACAAATCAGTCAACTCTGGAAACGAAGTGAGTAGCTGTTGGTAGGAGTCACCCAAAGTGACCACAAAGAAAGAAGGGCTTACAATGGGGGACAGAAGAATCCTTTCTGGGGATGGCGAGTGAAGTGGTATCATCAATGAGTTGGCGCCCCCTAACGTCCACAATGAGAGAATAGTGGTGTAAGAAATCAGCACCAAGAATAAAATGGGGCAGGTCTGCAATGGCAAAGATCCACTTGAAATCCCTATGGAGTGACAAATTCAGCATAAGGGGATATTTGTCCATAGGTCTTGATGGTGGAGTGATTCACTGTGTAGAGAGAGATATCTGAAAGACCAGGAATGGTGGAGGTAAACCGTCGAGGCCAAATAATTAAGCTGACACCTGTATCCTCCATAAAGGACCTTGAAGAACTGGCATCTCTGATAAAGAATGCACGATAAGGTGAATCAATGGGGGAGATGACTGACGTGCCCAGTGTCTCCTTGAGAAGTGTAGGAGCAGGGCTGTGTACATTTCTCAGCCTGGTCCTTGAACTTCATGTGGCACCAGCAGACTGAGGGAGCAGGAAGTGCACAAATTAGTCAGTGCACAAATGATGAAGGCCATTGGAAACAACTCAAGTTTGTGAGAGTCAAAATTAGCCACTGAATATAGTGAAAGCTACAGAAGAGGAATATTCTCCCTCATTGAAGCCTCTGAAACAGATCAAGTTGATTATCTGCAAGGAAAGATTGATGAAATCAGAAATGCAACTGACAGCAAGAAATCAGCAGTTGTATGGAAGATAGGAAATGAAATAAGTGAAAGAAGGAAGTCAAATATTTCCTGACTGAAATATCTAATTCAAGTAGAAAGGATTTAATTATGGAGGAAATACTATGAAGATCTTAGTAAACCCACAGAAATTGCTGAGGGCAATATTGATCCTGTCTTAACCGAAGAACTTGACATAGAGAAGGATTCTTTCATCATTGATGAACTGCATGATGCCTTCAAATGACTTCAAGATGATAAAGTTTGTGACCTGGATGGCATACCTGCAGAAGTCTGGAGACTGGGAGAAGAAAAAAATGTGCTTCCTGAGGAAATAGGTAGCTGGAGAGAAGGTTGTATAATATCAGCATCCAAGAAAGAAGACTTAGGTTTTATGAAGAACTACTGTGGCATTACACTAACAACAATTACAGCTAAAACCTACGACTTGATACCATGAAAAGAATCAGGATCAAGCTTGAGAAAATTCTGACCATCACAAGAAGCAGAGCAGCCTTTGTCCAGACAGATCAATAACAGAAATACTTACAATCAGGCAAATCATTGAAAATGAAAGAGAAGAATATACCAGCTGTTCTGCTTTTCATAAATTTCATAAAAACCTTCAATTTGATCCACAAAGGGGGAAATGAGACAGTTATTGCTAGCTTATGGCATTCCTGGAGAAACTGTGAATGATGTTATATCAGAACACTATCTTTTATCAGATTACTACAGGCGTGTTACAAGGAGATACCTTCAAACTCTACCTTTTCATCATATGCCTTGATTATGTACTATAGCAAGCATTGAACTCAAAAAATACCCTAGTTTTGACAGAAAATTAGTAATAAATATCCTGTAAAGAAAATGAAAATTACAGATGCAGAGTGTGCCATTATGCTGCAGATTGTGTCCATTCATCAGCAGCAGTTGTTTAGATGCTGCATAAGAGACTTGATTCAGCAACTCCACAATAAAAAAATATTCCAACTGTAACAATCACATCCTTATTTGAAGGTGTAGTATATCAGGACCATTCTGAGTGTCCTGCCTTGGTGATGGTGCCACATAAAAAGCACTGATGCTGGTGCCACATAAAAAGCACCCAGTACACTCTGTAAAGTTGTTGGCATTAGAAAGGGCACACAACATCATCATTTAACATCTGTTTTTTTTTTATGCTAGCATGAGTTGGATGGATTGACAGGAGTTGGCAAGCTGGAGTGCTGCAACAGGCTCCAATTGTCTGTTTTGGCATGGTTTCTACTACTGGTTTCCCTTCCTGATGCCAACCACTTTGCAGAGTATACGGAGTGCTTTTTGCATGGTACCAGAATGGGTGTTTTTTTACGTGACACCATCACAAGTGTTTTCTCATATGGCACAAGTACCAATATATGTATATTACATAGGCGCAGAAGTGGCTGTGTGGCAAGTAGCTTGCTTACCAACCACATGGCTCTGGGTTCAATCTCACTGCATGGCACCTTGGGCAAGTATCTTCTACTATAGCTTTGGGCTGACCAAAGCCTTGTGAGTGGATTTGGTAGACGGAAACTAAAAAGAAGACTTTTGTATATATATATATATATATATATATATATATATATTATATATATATATATATATTATATATATATATATATATATATATATATATATATATATATATATATATATATATATATTATATATATATATATATTATATATATATATATATATATATATATATATATATATATATATATATATATATTATATATATATATATATATATATTATATATATATATATATATATATATATATATATATATATTATATATATATATATATGTATAAACCTACCCTGGCGAAGAATGTACCCCACAACATAGATTAGTAGTTAGCGACTTTGGGATCAAGGCAAAATGGGTGCCCAAAATTAGACAGGCTTGGAGAAGAAGGGTGTGGAAGCTTAAAGACCCTGCAAACGGACAGAGACTTAGAGACAAGTTACTTGAAGCATTTAACGAAATAGAAGGGGATATAGCATCATACAACGTGGAAGACAATTGGAGATTTCTGCGGGACAACCTGTTGAAAGCCACCGACCAGATTTGTGGGTGGTGTAAGGTCCCCTCCCAACCCAGAGTAACGTGGTGGTGGAACAAGGAGGTAGACAGGGCTATTAGACAAAAGAAACAGGCTTGGAAGGACTGGAAGAACGGTGGTAGCAGGGAATTGTACCAATGTGCCAGAAGGGAGGCTAGGCGACAGGTTTATTTAGCCAGAGGGGAAGCAGATAAGGAAAGATTTGCCAATGTTCTGCGCCGTGAGGACCAAAGACTCGAGGTATTTCGTGTTGCAAGACAGTGTAGGAGAGAGAATAGTGATGTTGTAGGAGAGAAATGTGTTCGCATGGATGATGGTACGCTTGCATTAAATGAGGATGCAAAGAAAGAGGTCTGGAGATGCCACTACGATAGATTGCTTAATAAAGAGAATGAATGGGAGAAAGAGAGCCTGCCTTATGTCGACCCAATAGAGGGACCAGCTATCCGAGTTGATAGTACCAGGGTAGATAAAGCAATTAAGAGTATGAAGACCGGGAAAGCCCCCGGCCCATCAGGAATCACTGCAGAGATGCTCAAAATATCTGGCAGTGTTGGCTATAGCCTAGTCACCCGTATTACGAACCAGGTGATACACGAAGGAGTCATACCCTATGACTGGTGTAGCAGCATCATAGTCAACTGCTACAAAGGTAAAGGGGACGCTTTAGATACAAATAATTACAGAGGCATCAAGCTGTTAGATCAGGTTATGAAAGTTACAGAGAGGGTCATAGCCCAACTAATTAGGGAGCGAATCAATTTAGATGAGATGCAGTTTGGGTTCGTGCCAGGTAAAAGCACTACTGATGCCTTATTTCTAGTGAGACAGTTGCAGGAGAAATACCTAGCTAAGGATAAACCTCTGTACCTGGCTTTCGTTGACATGGAGAAAGCCTTTGACAGGGTCCCCCGATCCCTTATCTGGTGGTCAATGAGGAAACTTGGGATAGAAGAATGGTTAGTGAGAGCTGTGCGAGCCATGTACAGAGATGCTGCCAGTAAGGTGAGGGTTGGAAATGAGTACAGCAATGAATTCCGGGTAGAGGTAGGGGTCCACCAAGGTTCCGTCCTCAGCCCCCTATTATTTACCATAGTCCTCCAGGCAATCACAGAGGAGTTCAAGACAGGTTGCCCCTGGGAGCTCCTCTATGCTGATGACCTTGCCCTAATTGCGGAGTCACTATCAGAACTAGAGGAGAAGTTTCAGGTGTGGAAGCAAGGTCTAGAATTGAAGGGCCTTAGAGTCAACCTAGCTAAAACCAAAATCCTAATAAGTAGGAAGGTAGATAAAACACAAACCCCTTCAGGTAGATGGCCCTGCTCAGTATGTAGAAAAGGAGTAGGTAGTAACTCTATAAGATGTACCCGGTGCAAGCTATGGACACATAAGAGGTGCAGCAACATCAAAGGCAGGTTAACTAGCAAGTTAGTTTTTGTTTGTGGCAGATGTTCAGGTGCAATAAAGACTGCAAACAAACAGGAAACAACTTCTATCTCATTCCAGGGTGAAAAACTAGAGGTAGTCGATAGCTTCCGCTATCTGGGCGACCAAGTTAGTAGTGGGGGTGGGTGCGCTGAAAGTGTAGCTGCTAGAATAAGAATAGCCTGGGCAAAGTTTAGAGAGCTCTTACCCCTGCTGGCGACAAAGGGACTCTCACTCAGAGTAAAAGGCAGACTGTATGACGCATGCGTACGAACAACCATGCTACATGGCAGTGAAACATGGGCTGTAACTGCTGAGGACATACGTAAGCTCGCAAGGAATGAAGCCAGTATGCTCCGTTGGATGTGTAATGTCAATGTGAATACCCGTCAGTGTAAGTATCTTGAGAGAAAAGCTGAACATTAGAAGCATCAGTTGTGGCGTGCAAGAGAGACGATTGCGCTGGTATGGACATGTGGTGAGAATGGAGGAGGATAGCTGCGTGAAAAAGTGCCACACCCTAACAGTTGAGGGAACCCGTGGAAGAGGTAGGCCCAGGAAGACCTGGGCTGAGGTGGTGAGGCAAGACCTTCGTACATTGGGCCTCACCGAGGCGATGACTACGGACCGAGACCTTTGGAAATGGGCTGTGCGTGAGAAGACCCGGCAAGCCAAGTAAGATTGTTGCCAGTGCCCCTGGACTGGTTCTTGTGCGGGTGGCACATGAGATGCACCATTTTGAGCGTGGCCGTTGCCAGTACCGCCTGACTGGCTCCTGTAGGATTTTCGAGCGAGATCGTTGCCAGTGCCCCTGGACTGGCTTGTGCGGGTGGCACATAAAAGACACCATTTCGAGCGTGGCCGTTTTCGTGCGGGTGACACGTAAAAGCACCCACTACACTCTCTGAGTGGTTGGCGTTAGGAAGGGCATCCAGCTGTAGAAACTCTGCCAAATCGGACTGGAGCCTGGTGTTGCCATCCGGTTTCACCAGTCCTCAGTCAAATCGTCCAACCCATGCTAGCATGGAAAGCGGACGTTAAACGATGATGATGATGATGATGATATATATATATATATATATATATATATATGTACATGTATATATATACATACACACATATATATATATGTATGTATATATATGTACATATATATATATACATACACACACATATATATATATATGTATATATTTGTGTGTCTGTGCTTGTCCCCCCCCCCACCATCGCTTGAAAACCGATGTTGGTGTGTTTACATCCCCGTAACTTAGCGGTTTGGCAAAATAGACCGATAGAATAAGTACTAGGCTTACAAAGAATAAGTCCTGGAGTTGATTTGCTTGACTAAATGCGGAGCTCCAGCATGGCCACAGTCAAATGACTGAAACAAATAAGAGAATAAGAGAATATTATGACTCCAAGACTGCTGCCTGAATATTTATTTTATAAGTAGAACTTGTCTACACTTAAATTCTATTAAGTGAACTTATTTACATTCTAATCTGAACTGTTTCTCTAAATTCTATTATTTTCCACGTGTCCTAGAAATATGTTGAACTAATTATTGAACTGTTATCTATTGTTTGTTTATATATTTTATCTACAGGATCGTAGAAGTGTGTAGTTTGTATGTCAAATTGTGAGGACATGGTCCATTGTATTGTGTGTGTGTGTGTATTGGTTAACTTGTCTATGTGTAGTTATGGGGGTGTTTATAAATGTCAATATTCAGCAGTGTGGACATATGTATACATGTATCTATGCATATGTGTTACTGTTGGCGTGTGTGTGTGTATATGTATGTATGTATTTCTCGTCTACGTTTTGTTTGCAATGTCCTGTACCCAGATATGCACCTATACATACAGGTGGATGTCGGTATGCACATACCTGTACGTATATATGCATATACTCATTTACTATTTGTTTTTACATGACTGAACGCGGCGTCTCCAATCGTAAGTAGTTTTCGTAAACTTATATCTTCCGACGCTACTCTATCTCTTTCTCTTTCTCTTCCTCTATCTTTTTTCCCCCTCTCGTTCTTCCTCTTTACTACTACGTATCTCTTTTTTCCCCCTCGTACTTCCTCTCTTTCTCTTTTCCTCTCGTTGCTCACCTATTCTTCTACTTCCTCCCTTTGTTTCTCCCTTTACCACTCTCTCTCTTCCCCTTACACCGGCATGGTCACATGCTTCTGGTCAATAATCCTTTTCTTCCTTGGCTATCGCCGAGCAAACACGCGAACCTTCGTCCCTTTCAAGTTCGTGCCTCACAGCGTTCATACACACATAATTTTTCTCGTCTGGCCGTAAAGCCTTTTCTGTTTGTTTTCCTGTCTTGTTTTTTGTCCGCCACTACATTCCTCCATGGCAAGATTTAATTTGCGTATACAAATTTAATCTGTGGTCCATGGGATGAGCCGTTTTAACGATGCGTCCTGCCAAAGCTCGTCGAAACGACGGTGTTAAAACGTGGGTAGCTGATGAAGTAGAATGTTCTCTATGTGGCTTGTGTGTTTTCTCGTCTACGTTTTGTTTGCAATGTCCTGTACCCAGATATGCACCTATACATACAGGTGGATGTCGGTATGCACATACCTGTACGTATATATGCACATACTCATTTACTATTTGTTTTTATATATATATATATATATGTATATATATATATATATATATATATATATCCCATACACACACACACACATACATATACATACATACATACATATATATATATATATATATATATATATATATATATATATATATATATATATATATACATACATACACTACGTGTGTGTGTGTGTGTATTGGTTAACCTGTCTATGTGTAGTTATGGGGGGGTTTATAAATGTCAATTTGCAGCAGTGTGTATGTATGTATACATATATCTATGCATATGTGTTATTGTTGGCGTGTGTGTGTATATGTATGTATGTATGTATGTGTATATATATATATATATATATATATATATATATATATATATATATATATATGGGAGAATATATATATATATGCGAGTAAAAATAAATACAAAAAAGGTGGTTTTTTTGTATGATTGTGTATAGAGGAATATATTATTTTGTTTAAAAGAGTTCCAACACTGTCTGTTTTTTATGTTTTATTTATATTCCTGCAGAACCAATGTGGGGTATAGAATATGGAATATATAATATAAAATAAAATAAAATAAAAATGGGTGACACCATGAAAGAAAGTATTGAATGTAGATGAAATATTGAGTGTTCAATATAAAGGATCAGATATATAAATATATAAATATAAATATATAAAGGCGACTCGAGTTTCAGGGCTTTTTCCCTTCGTCATGGCCGGTATGACAGACTTTAACATATATATATATATATCACACATATACATACACTACATGTGTGTGTGTGTGTGTGTGTTTGCCACACCAAGTTGTGAATGTGTAAGTCATGTTTTGTCTATTTTTATGACTTGATAACTTCTGGCATGTCACTTTCCCGTCTGCTTTGACTTCTGCCACAGGGTTGAAACTTGAATAATCTGGAATTTGCTGTTAGTATGTTTTAAAAGTATTTGTAATCTAATCCCTTCAAACTGGATATATTTTGTCATATCCACTTGATCTATTTTTGTTTTATTTAATTATATCTACACTTGTTTGTTATGGTTGGAGAACCTATTTATTTTATCTTTATAATTGTCTTTCACCTTTTTATTTCATCGTTTGTTTTATTATTAGTTTTGTTGAGCATGACTTCCAGGTATATCTGTATCAGTTTTTCAGGTGGACTTGAGAGCATTGGGCAGCATGTTGACGCCACTGGCTTCTTTTGGTTGGAGTTTTCTCTATGTCTACCCATGCGAGACTGGCCTGTCTCATATTAGTTGTGAATATTCTGTATCATGTAGTGTTTGATTTACTGCTCTTCCTTTCCTTCTGGTAGTGTCCATTTGAATACTGTTTTAGAACAGCGTTGTTCTGGTAACTAAAATATGACCTGCTACTTTCAATCTTCATTCCATGATGATTTCAATAAGTGTTGTGTTGGCCCTCTTCAGAACATGTTCATTGGTTAAATAGTTTCGCCAGTACATTCTCCGAATCCTTCTCAAGCATCTTTGATGGAAAACATCTAGCTTGTAACAAAATTCTAAATTTATAGTATACCTTTGTATGTATGAATGTTTGTGTGTGTGTGTGTGTGTGTTTGTCAGTAGAAAATGTACATATCATTGAGCAGAGTGATAAAGTGGTGCTTTCAAACAAAAATAGCTTGAGGTATATATTCTGTCTGAGTTGCTTAGACTTCCCATTCACAATCTTACCATCATAAATACAGGTGAACGAGAAACTTTCATACTCAATGGTACCATTTTCATTCACAAAGTGCAGGAAGTAAAGTAAGATATAAAGTAAGATTTACTCAATCTAAGAAGCTGTAAGATTTATTAATCCTTTTACTGTTAAAATCAGATATATTCACTCAAAATTTCATTACTTTCAACAGTGGAAAGCAGTTTTATATGCCAGTCTATATTTTGTTGAAGAATGTCATATTTGAAACTATTTCTTCTTACATGTGTGAGTCACTAATGTAAATTGGAAGGAATGTCTCCTATATGTAATGTGTTCGAATTCGTTTCTCCACTGATAGAGATGTCTGATGGAGGACTTCATGCTTCATAGATAAATATGTAGTGTCTTGCAGTATGTCTGTAGTTAGATCTTTCAAATGAACCACTAAGGAAGAAGGAATGGTGCTCAACAAAATGTATAGCTGTTGCTGCTTCAATCTAATGTTGTTGGCAGCAAAATATGCCTCCTTTTGCATGAACCAAACTCTTGCATCACCAGTGAATGCTGGTAAGGAAGAGTGATTCATACCGGCCAAGAAATGTAGCACATACGAACTTATAAAATGTGGCGAGCACAGTTCTCAAAGAAAAGAAATCACTAATCTATATATATAAAAATGAGAATGTGTGTCTGTCTGTCTGTGTGAATCCCTAAAACTCGAGAACTACGCAACCAATTTCATTCAAATTTTACAGATGCCTTACTTAGGGTTCCAGTTGTGTTTTAGTCAAAAAAAATTATTAACTTCTTGCGGAGTTCGAGCCCACGGCAACATAATATCTCCTCCACTATTTAAGTATTACGTGTCAAAAGTGAAACAAAAACACTCATGTCAAATACTTTCACTTTAAAAATGAAACTATTCTACTAACTGAAACAATCACATTTCGATACTGTAATGACAGATACTTTCAGAGAGAGAGAGAAAGAGAGAGAGAGAGATGTATATGTATACATATAGATGTATATGTACACGTTATTCCACTAACTGAAACAATCACATTTCGATACTGTAATGACAGATACTTTCAGAGAGAGAGAAAGAGATGTATATGTATACATATACATGTATATGCATATATATATATAGATAGATATAGATCTATATGCATACATGTATATGTATACACATGTGTAGATGTATATATATATATAGATGTACATGTAATACACATGTGTAGATGTATATATATATATAGATGTACATGTAATATGTACACATATATACATATATATACATGCATACAGATATCTATACATATATACACCCATCACACACAAACACACACATTAGTCATTTGTTTTCTTATCCAAAACTACGTCAAAAGTACTGAACGGATCTTTATGAAATTTGGAAATTATATTCTATGTATAACTCCCATGAAAATTCATATATTTTTGATGTTGATGAAATTTTAACCCGAACATAACAGATGAGCATTATTTGTAATTCAACGGTACAACAGTGTAAGACTACCCTTTCAGATATACTTACATTGTGATTTCTGCAATGTGGTGCATAAATTGTCAAGTAAATGAGACGCATCTTTGCCTCCACTGATTCACTTGCAAAGTGTTGAGTAAAATTATTTCGTTGCAGACCTCCTTTGGGTCTTTTTATTATCACTACGACACACATAGTCCCCAGTTGGTAACATTGATTTCAAGGCCCTCCTGGATGAGAGACTGGCATTCGACTTAATGTCTATGTTCCATGCTGGCATGGATTGGAGAGTTATTAATGTAGAAATATGGTATCGTAGCTACTAATAGTTGAGGGTTGCATAGTCTAGACGGCGTTTTTAGATTTCGTTATTTTCTTTAACCCGGGCAAAGCCGGGTATTTCTGCTAGTATTGCAATAAAAAGATATATTAGTCCTCAGTGTGTTTTGTTTCATTTTCCTTTCAAATAATCATAAAACAAATTCAAGACAAAGCAAGATCAAATTTTACACCAATGGTGGCAAGCAGGAAAAAAATTAATCTGAAGTGAGGTGAAACGTGTATTGGGCACCGGTGCACATGCGTAAGGCATCACGGGTTTATGTGTGAAGAAGAAGATCGGACGCCATATTGAAACAAAATGCATCCATGTGGTTTAGAAGAAAATAAATGAAGCCATCATATGAAGAATACCACTAGAGGTTCCTCATTGAAACAA
This sequence comes from Octopus bimaculoides, assembly GCF_046866305.1. Lineage (NCBI taxonomy): Eukaryota > Metazoa > Mollusca > Cephalopoda > Octopoda > Octopodidae > Octopus > Octopus bimaculoides. The sequence continues at coordinate 82,976,506 of NC_142936.1, read as the reverse complement.
AAATAATAGACAGCTTTGATATGTTAACCTACACAATTTTAGTTTACCTTTGCTCAGCCCTGTTCTACAAAAATATTATTATAAACACTGAGGTCTATATGAAGCAGAGTGGAAGCTGATATTAATCAAATGAGTTGGTGGTGGACAAAGAAAATGTGACATGTCGAAGAAAGCGATGTTGCTTCTTTGCCGTCAAATCCACAAAACGTTTCAAACTGCCACTTCTCTGCTGTAGTGAGTTCTGTTGCTAAGGCGAATCACTGCCGTTTTATTCATACACCTCCATCTCTGACTGGCTGGAATATGCCACAGCACAACTGAACTATACCACAGTAACCTAATAAATCTTTTTGACTCACTACAATGTGATTGAAATCTCAAAGCTACAAGGTGAAGTATAACTAGTTCATATTGATGTGAATAAACAAGCATTACATATATGCTCCGTTGGATGTGTAATGTCAATGTGAATACCCGTCAGAGTGTAAGTATCTTGAGAGAAAAGCTGAACATTAGAAGCATCAGTTGTGGTGTGCAAGAGAGACGATTGCGCTGGTATGGACATGTGGTGAGAATGGATGAGGGTAGCTGCATGAAAAAGTGCCACACCCTAACAGTTGAGGGAACCCGTGGAAGAGGTAGGCCCAGGAAGACCTGGGCTGAGGTGGTGAGGCAAGACCTTCGTACATTGGGCGTCACCGAGGCGATGACTACTGACCGAGACCTTTGGAAATGTGCTGTGCGTGAGAAGACCCGGCAAGCCAAGTAAGATCGTTGCCAGTGCCCCTGGACTGGTTCTTGTGCGGGTGGCACATGAGATGCACCATTTTGAGCGTGGCCGTTGCCAGTACCGCCTGACTGGCTCCCGTAGGATTTTCGAGCGAGATCGTTGCCAGTGCCCCTGGACTGGCTTGTGCGGGTGGCACATAAAAGACACCATTTCGAGCGTGGCCGTTTTCGTGCGGGTGACACGTAAAAGCACCCACTACACTCTCTGAGTGGTTGGCGTTAGGAAGGGCATCCAGCTGTAGAAACTCTGCCAAATTAGACTGGAGCCTGGTGTTGCCATCCGGTTTCACCAGTCCTCAGTCAAATCGTCCAACCCATGCTAGCATGGAAAGCGGACGTTAAACGATGATGATGATGATGATGATGATTATACATATTTTGTATAATGTGACTAATTCATATTTGCTAAAGAGACTAAAAACATGTTTTAGGTTTTATTTAAAATTTGAGAGAGAATTTTATTCATAGATGCAAAGGGAGGTGTAGCAGTAAAAAGGTTAAGAATCAAGGTGGTGAGCTGGTAGAAACGTTAGCACGCCGGGCGAAATGCTTAGCAGTATTTTGTCTGCTGCTACGTTCTGAGTTCAAATTCCGCTGAGGTCGACTTTGCCTTTCATCCTTTCGGGGTAGATAAATTAAGTACTAGTTAGGCACTGGGGTCGAGGTAATCGACTTAATCCCTTTGTCTGTCCTTGTTTGTCTCCTCTATGTGTAGCCCCTTGTGGGCAATAAAGAAATAACTAAAAAGGTTAAGAATCACTGGTCTATAGTCATCGAAATGAGAAGTAATTTCATAGACACTAGGAAAATGAATAATACCAGTTCATAGTCAATAGTACACAGTAGTTGGAATACTGTATCAAGAAGTCATAGCCATGATGCTGAGCTGGTTGCAGGTACATGTCATACGTGAAGTCGTGGCTGTGATGCTGCTACCTGGGTCACTTGTATAGGAGTTCATGCAGGTTGTATATTTGCTGTTGATCCATGGTGAGATAATTCATAAACAGTGAAGTGTTGGAACCTGGGTGAATTGCTTACTGAGCAATGTGTGTAGAGAGATGTTGACAATGTTAAGAAGGACACGATGATGGCAATGAAGATGGAGATTACTGTAAGGCTGTTGGATGAAGTTGGTGAGTCTCAACGTAGCTGCTGTGGTGGTGGTTGTCTGGTGTTGGCGTTGTCACTGGAACTGGCTGTGTCTTTAAGGTCAGTGGCTAGACCTTAAAAGGTCTGGAATCAAAGACCTCGGAAGGAGGAAAACTCAAGTTTTTATAAGAAGCTGTAGGCTCAAAAACAGAATTATAAACAGGTTGTCCCACGTGATCATATTGAGGGCCTCCGACTGGTTATACATGTCAGTTGGCACAATTGAGTAAGAGACAAATTGTGCCAATGCCAATCAATCAGAGTAGTGGACACAACAGGATCCAAATAGCAGCCAAAGACTAGCTGTTCCATGCTACGTTCGAATGTACGTATATATAATAAATGGGAAAGAGGAATTTCACCTGCGTCTATGCTACAAGACAAATAATCACTCATCTAACTGACTTGCAAACAGAATACATCAGATAGTTCTGAAATATAGATGAAATGCATGAAGCTTGGAAATTCATCAGGAACCCATTTCAGTGTGAAGTGGCTGATGTTTTGGATGAAGTGCAAGGGGAGTTTCTTGAGCTGAAGTTCAACTCCCCAGCTAAGGGAGACTTCAGAGAAATGGATCTTGAAACGTTCTGGGTCAAGTACTTCCCTGTTTACCCTCTGTTCTTACATAAGACTCTTTGAATTTTAGCTATGTTTGGATCCATGTATCTTTGTGAAGCTGCATTTTATTTGCTCATTGCTGTGAAGACCATGTACAGAAACAGAATGAACATTGAAAGGGACTTACATTGTGCACTCACTGGCATTCAAGCACACATTCAAGATCCTGTAGCCAAGAAGCAATGTCAAGTATTTCATTTTTTTGGATAATGTGTTTATACGTAAAAACTAGCAGAAATACCCTTTGTTGTCTGGGTTAATGAGAATAATGAAATTTAAAAACATCATCTAGATTACACAGGTCTCAACTACTAGTAGCTGAGATACCAACAATAAGAAATTTTTAGGGAAATTAACTAAGTGTACAGATTTAAGTAAAATTTTTGAAATTACTTCTGTCAATAAATTATGAACTTACTTTTATCAGTAATTCCGTCAAAAAAAAAAAAAAAAAAACCCCACAAAACGTTGCAAAAGTAAATAAGAAATTTGTAGGCAAATTCAACGAAGTGTTCGGATTGAAGTGAAATCTATGAAGTTACTTCTGTCAGTAAATTATGTATGAAATAACTTTTATCAGTAATTGCGAACTTCTTTCAGTCAGTAATTTATTGTTGTTTGTAAATAGCAATTGAAAACTTAGATTGAAAACAATAACGATTGAACTTAAAGTGAAAACAATAGCATCTGAAAAATGAAGGTGAAAACAATAGAGAATGATATATATATATATATATATATAGAGAGAGAGAGAGAGAGAGCTAGTTAGACAAATAAGATAGGTATAGATAGGTAGATAAGATATAGACAGATAGATACAGAGAGATATCGAGATAGAGATGAATAGAGAGATGGATAGAGAGATATAATCGTCACTGACACTAGGAAACTGGAAGTAAATATTTAAAAAACCTTTCAAAGATGTGAATCTAATATAAAAAGCAATATCTTTTATTTTTTTATGACCAATGGACGTAAGGGAGACAATCAATTCTGAAACTTACTTCGTAAAGAATTACCTCCCTTCTCCCCATAACCCAGGAATGGGTGTTTTTGCCCCTAGGGTCCCATTACTCATTATGTGAAAAATTTTAAGAGTCTAAAACCATCCCCCGAACATAAGTAATGTATGTTCCCAGTTTGGAGAAAATCAGTTTAAAAATACGGCTGTTATAATCTTTTACACACATACAGACAGAATGGGATTATATTATAGATTATACATATTTTGTATAATGTGGCTAATTCATAGTTTAGATTTTATTTAAAATCTCAGAGGAAATTTTATTCATAGATGCAAGGTGGGGTGTGGAGAGCAGGACAAATTCCTAGGGGAGACATGGTTGTAAAAAGGTGAAGAACCACTGTACTAGAGTATGCCTATCTCTATTTTCAGTCTGTAACTTTCAAATATAATAAAATATTGGAAAGAGGGGCATTTGAGGTGTATGAAAGGCAGAGGTCTGTTTGAAAAGTGAAAGTGTGAGATAGAAGCATATGGGAAGAGAGAAAGGATGATGAATGACATGTAGGAAGTAAAAGTGAACTAAGTGGCTGTGAGTGGATGTGTGCGTGCGTGCGTGCATGTGTGTGTTTCTTGAAAATTGACAAAAATTCTTGGAAACAATGAATTGAAGTATCAAAGAGAGAAAGAGAGAAGTGGGTGTTTTAGTTTTATAAAATGAAGATCAAAAATAAGAACAAAATATATTAATCACATTGAAGCAGAAATCCCCAGAATATCTTTTAGTTTACTTAAATCTTCACACATCTCATTGATTTCTGTATCACTTTCTCTCTCCCCATATACTTATCTCGCACTTTTGCTTTTCAAACTCAGTCTCTACCTTTCAAATCCTCAACTCTTCCTAGTATTTCATAAAATTTGAAAGTTATAGACAGAAAAGAAGCAGAGATTTTAGAAAGGGGGGATCTCATCATCATCATCATTGTTTAATGTCCGCCTTCCATGCTAGCATGGGTTGGATGATTTCACTGAGGACTGGCGAACGACCCTCTTCGGTCATAAATGACCATGGGATTGCACCTAGAAAGTTACCCTCTGAGACACAAGTCCATGCAAGGTTTTTTATGGAAGACCAGCAGTCACTCATGCATACTTCTCCATTCCATGCTACTGATGTTATGCAAGGGAAAGGCAAAGGTCAATACAACTTGGCACCAGTGACGTTGCAACTCATTTCTACAGCTGAGTGAACTGGAACAACGTGAAATGAAGTGTCTTGCTCAAGGACACAACACACAGCCCAGTCTAAGAATTGATCTCACTACCTCATGATTGTAAGCCTGATGCTCTAACCACTGAGCCATGAGCCTTCACATAAAGAACGACAGAACTCGGATACAAATACAAGCCTGTAACGTTTTTGTTTATGATAAAAGTGCATAGTCTGTTATTTATTCAGAAGTAATGGGGAGGTTGTAGGAATGCAAAGTGCAGGATAGGTCAATGTAGTGTGATTCGATTTTTATTATAGCTCAAATATTGATTTACTTTTAAGTGAAGTAAATAAGAGGCAATTCAAAATACCCAGGAGAGAAGTACTTCTCTTATGGCATGGTTAAGATAAAATGAAATTGCCAGATGATATCTATTCTGATATTCCCTGGCATTATATCTTTGACTAAAGAACAACAACATGGAAACAAAATAAAATAAAATAATTCTTAGAATGTATGCAATATACCCCAAAGAAGCAGATATTGCACTTCAGATTATGATGATGATGATGATGAAGGCAATGAACTGGGAGAATCATTAGCATATTGGACAAAATGCTTTTTGTCTGTTTTTATGTTCTGAGTTCAAATTCTGCAGAGGCTGACTTAGCCTTTCATTCTTTTAGAGTTAATAATAATAAGATAAGCACCAGCTGAACACTGGAGTTGATGTAATTGGCTATTCTCCTCCCCCAAAATTTCAGGTCTTGTACCTATAGTAGAAAAGATTATTATTATTAAGGCAGCAAGCAGGTAGAGTCATTAGCAAACTGGGAAAAATACTCAGCGTGTCATTTCAACCATCTGTAAGGTCTTGGTTCAAATGCTACTGAGGCTGACTTTGCCTTTCATCCTGGGCTTGATGTAATCAATTTACCCTCACCCTAAGTTTGCTGTATATGATAACAATTCCAATCAGTTAAGATCAGAAGCTATGAGAACCACTACCTGGTACTGCATCAGGGCATTAATTATTATTATTATTATTATTGTTAAGGCAGCATGCTGGCAGAATCATTGGCATGCCGGGTGAAATGTTTAGCAGTATTTCATTTGCTGCTATGTTCTGACTTCAAATTCTACCGACATCGACTTTGCCTTTCATCCTTTTGAGGTTAATTAAATAAGTACCAGTTATACACTGAGGTCGATATAATCAACTTAATCTCTTACCCCAAATTTAAGGCCTTGTACTTCCAGTAGAAAGAATTATTATTATTGCCACTAGAATAAGAATAGCCTGGGCAAAGTTCAGAGAGCTCCTACTTCTACTGGTGGCAAAGGGCCTCTCGCTCAGAGTGAAAGGTAGATTGTACAATGCATGTGTGCGAACTGCTATGCTTCGCGGCAGTGAAACATGGGCCGTGACTGCTGAAGACATGCATAAGCTCGAAAGAAATGAAGCTAGCATGATCCGCTGGATGTGTAATGTCAGTGTGCCCTGAGAGAAATGTTGGACATAAAAAGCATCAGATGTGGTGCGCAAGAGAGATGACTGTGTTGGTATGGTCATGTACTATGGATGGATGAGGAGAGCTGTGTGAAGAGGTGTCACTCCCAAACAGTGGAAGGAACCCGTGGTAGAGGGAAACCCAAGAAGACATGGGATGAGGTGGTGAAGCATGACCTCCAAATATTGGGCCTCACAGAAGCAATGACGAAAGACCGAGACCTCTGGAGATATGCTGTGATTGAGAAGACCCGGCAAGTAAAGTGAGATCACAGCCGTAGCCTACACCAGTGGTGCATAACCAGGCCACTTAAAAAGTACCTTTGGATCGTCAGGCGACAATGCTTGAGAAGACCTATTGAGTCAAGTACATCAAAATCAAAATCAAATCAAATCACAAGGAAGTTTCTCTCACTTCTTCCTGTTTCTGTTGTACCTGTATTTCAAAGGGCCAGCCTTGTCACACTCTGTGTCACACTGAATCTCCCCGAGAACTACGTTAAGGGTACACGTGTCTGTGGAGTGCTTAGCCACTTGTACGCTAATTTCACGAGCAGGCTGTTCCGTTGATTGGATCAACTGGAACCCTCGTCGTCGTAAACGACGGAGTGCCACATGTTGATCCAATTGGGAGACTTTCGACCGACTAGAATTTAGAAATAGAATTGGGATAGTTATAATATTTAGTGGTGCATTCCGATTTACGGGGAGAAGGCGTTGGTTAAATATATAACTATATGAGCAATTTGGTTAGATCAAAAATAAAATAAAATAAAAAGTAAGAAATATAATAAAAAATACCGGTAGTTATAGAACTAAATAATAACAGTTGACTACAATTAATTATTTATTGATTTCGTATGTATTTTACTCATTATTATAAGTAGGCTGTATACCTGAAACAACCCCGGAGGATACTATCTCAGAAACAAAAGGCTGGCCATTAAGAAACTGTTAATCGCTGGAGCAAAATGGTAAATAAAGGAGATATGTGTAAGGGGCCTCATATCGCTTATATTAGCGCATATTAAAAGCATACAATGGGGAAATGGGACAGTTATGAGTATTTGTGGTTAAGGGGAGGCAATTATTGATTTATCAATTTAAATTTCGTTTTTGGATTTGGTTTGCAAGATTCTTTATGTGAGTTCGTGTGTTGAAACACATTCTGTTGAGTCTGGGGAAAGTCATTTTCTTTTTGTGCCTTATAATTTAACACACTCACCGGTAAAATTTTCGTTGCGTCTTGCAACTTTTTCAATTGTCTTTTCAATAGTTAAGCTATGGAAAAGGTTGCAAGACGCAACGAAAATTTTAGGAAAATAAAAAGTGGAAATTTTACCAGAGTGTGTTAAATTATAAGGCACAAAAAGAAAATGACTCTCCCCAGGCACAACACAAGTAATTTAAATGCTTACGGATGTATTTCTCTAGCGGTTAAAAGTGTATAGCCACTGTTCAATTAAGTTATGCAACATGCATAGATGGGGGGCTATATCTAATCTATAATATTACACACCCCAATAAACTGTTATAATATATATTTTTACACACACACACACACAGAGCCTTGGCCAAAAGTATTAGGAAACCTCAATGTTTTGGGGTTCTGCTATGTCAATGTTAATGAAACTCGTGCACGTGGTAGATTATGGTATATTGCACAATATACATTAGTTTTAATATCTGATTGATCCTCGTTAAGCATCAATTACCACTTTTATACTCTATTGGGCTATCTTTCGTTTCGATTACATTTTACGTCATTTCTAATCCACATGCGTTTGTTTATGTTTCCGTAAAAGGGTTTTAGGGTTAGGGTTAGGGTTACGGTTACCGTTGGGGTTAGGGACGGAATTCCCTAACCCTAACCCTAAAACTCTTTTACGGAAAGCGACGATCTTGTTCAGAAACATAAACAAACGCACGTGGATTAGAAATGACGTTAAAAAAAATGTAATCAAAACGAAAGATCGCCCAGAAAGATCCCAAGTTTGAAAGTGTTTCGTTAAGAAAACAAGTGGTGCCCGCCAAATCAGAAAGATCCCGTGTTACTCTTTTTCTTTTTGAATAATTAGGCCATTTTTTCCCAACAACGACAAAAAGCAAATTCGCACAATTTTCTTATTCCAGTTCAAGCTAGGCCGAAAAGCTGTTGAAACAGCTTGCGATATTAACGATGTGTTTGACCCAGGAACCACTAATGAACGTACAACACAATGGTGGTTGAAGAAATTTCGTAGCGGTGACGAGTCTTGAAGATGATAAGCGTAGTGGTCGGCCATCGGATGTTGCCAACGATCAACTAAGAGCCTTAGTGGAAGCCAATCCACACACAACTGTTCGAGAGCTTGCTTCTGAATTAGACGTAATGTATACGACAATTTTAAACCACTTGAAAGAGATTGAATAAACAAAAATACTTGAGAAATGGGTGCCGCACAAATTGAACGACAACCAAAAAATATGCCGTTTAGAAGTGTCATCTTCCCTTCGTTTACACAACAAGAAGGACCTGTTTCTCGACCGGATTGTGACTTGCGATGAAAAGTGGATTCTTTACGACAACGGGCGATGCTCAGCTCAGTGGTTGGATGCCGACAAAGCTCCACGGCACTTCCCAAAGCCAAAGTTGCATCAAAAGGTCATGGTGGCTGTTTGGTGGTCTGCAACCAATCTCATCCATCACAGCTTTTTGGATCCAGGCGATACCATTACGGCGGAGAAGAACTGTCAGCAAATGGATAAAATGCATAAGTAACTCCGAAAACAACAGCCAGCATTGGTCAATAGAAAAGGACCAATTCTTCTCTACAACAACGCTCGGCCGCACGTCGCACAACTGACCTTGCAGAAGTTGAACGAATTTGGCTACGACACTCTGCCATACTCACCAGACCTCTCGCCTACCGACTACCACTTTTTCAAGCATCTCGACAACTTCCTGCATGAGAAATACTTCAAAAACCAAGACGATGCCAAACATGCCTTCAGTGACTTCATCGCCACCAGAACGCAGGATTATTACGCTACTGGCATGAATAAACTTGTTTCGCGCTGGCAAAAGTGTCTTCATTCTGATGGTGTTTATTTCGATTAATAAAGTTTTGTTTGAGCCGAGATTTGGGCATCTGAATTCAAAGGTTAAAAACCGCAAGAATTTTCTTGACAACCTAACAAGAAGATACTTTAACTATTTTTTTAATTTTTATGTGTGCATGGTAGTGTCATTTTCATAAAATGTGCTCAGCAGTCCATGCTATGTAAATGCAAATCCCAGTGCTTTATGGGTTCATATTAATTCTGAGTCTATATTTTTGCTTTCTACCAAATACATACAAACTAGTAGATATTTTAGTTAGGTAGGATACATCTCGAAAGTATAAGGAAAGAAGGCAATGTTGCTGTTGCTTTTGTTATGAACAATCTCTATTAAGTGTGTGCAAGAAGTGTGCCACTATGTGTTAGTGAGACATGGAGTACTCAATATGGAAGAAGATCTGTTGAAAATGGAGACAAATGAAGTGAGCATAATTTGTTGGATGACTGCTGGGTTTGCACCAGCACCGTATGCTGTCAAACATTATGGTTCTTTGTCATTTCTGTAGTGAGATGCAACATCTTAAGATTAGTCTCACCACTTTGTCCAAGGCTATCTAACTTTGAGTGCTTCGTACTTTTTTGTACAAATGGCTTCACATGTTTGTATCAGTGCAGTCTTCTCTCTTGTCTGTTATAACGTCTTCCTCTTATATATAGTTTTTTTTAGTAGAAAGTGGGTTATACATCTTTAGATTGTATACCTGACTTTCTACTATAAAATTGAAGAAATAGACGGAACGCTGAACTCCAGACTAAACAACTCAAACAACATTTATTTACTTGGTAAAACATACAAATCTTTAGTTATACATCTTTAGAGGTGAGAATAACGAGCTGTCGAGTATAAGACCGAAAGATGTAGGGACAGCTTTTAAACACACGTCCATGCTCAATCGCTGGCCAGCGTGAAAGAGAATGAATTGAGTGGGAAACGCTTGCTTGTTTAATTCTACGCATGCGCAGGTGTTACTACAGTTTTTCTCTAAGCTCATTTATATTCCATCATTCATGTACACTAGTATTATACATACAGCAAAGTATGCTCGCTTCATTCTGTTCTAATCTTCACAAATCCTCTATACTGAAGTTTTGCCTCTCACTATAGTACAACATAGCACTTTGCATATTAACATCATAGCATTTCCTCTTTGTTCTGAGGGAAAAGCCATTTTTCAATCTGTTCTTATTTTGACGATAAGCTTTCAAGGCAAATACTCCCACTTCTAATCAAGCTACCTAGGTAACAGCTGCCAACTATTCCTAGTGAATCACCATAGGTATTCATAAGAATCTACTTTCCCAGGTTTTTTTTATTGCTCCTATACACCAGCTGCATATGAAATCTGTTTTGTCTGTAACACTATAACATTACAAAATACAGACTAGGAGAATGTGGGGCATTTGGTAAAAATTTGTAAATAACTTGAAAAGCATGGAAAATGCAGGTACTCAGAAAAAACAACCATTCATAAACAAACCAACCATATTAATATATATAACCATCATCATCATCATCATCGTCTAAAGTCCGCTTTCATAGGTTGGACGGTTTGACTGATGGCGGGCAAGCCAGAAGGCTGCACCAGTCTCCAATCTGATCTGGCAAAGTTTATATAGCTGGATGCCCTTCCTAATGCCAACCACTCCAAGAGTGTAGTGGGTACTTTTTACGTGTCACTGGCACGAGGGCCAGTCAGGAAGTACTGGCATCGGCCACACTCAAATGGTACTTTTTACATGTCACCTGTACAGGAGCCAGTCTGGCAACACTGGCAACAACTACACTCAAATGGTGCTTTTTATGTGCCACCGGTAGCCAGTCAGCGGCCCTGGCAACGATCATGCTTGAACGGTGCTTTTAACGGGTGCCAATCAGGCGGTACTGTCATTGGCCACGACAGCGAGTTCACTTGCCTCAACAGGTCTTCGCAAGAATAGTTTGTTGTCCAATGATTGAAGGGTACTCTTAAATGGGCTGGTTATACAGTACTGGCATAAGCCACAGTTATGGTCTCACTTGGTCTGATACAAATTCAGCACGCTTGTTTTCGGGAATAGTGCCATGAAACGTACCACATTTTGTATCCCCTGCAACTTAGCGATGAGCCTTACTTTTTAAATCCAGGACATCGCAATATCTTCGCAAGCGAAGGGCCAAGAACACTGCTGTCAATCTTCATTTTAGTTGCCTTAAAAAATATGTAATAATGACGTTTAATAACCTCTTTTGTTAAAGCTTACTCAGGATAGCCAGGTTTTTCGGACATCTCTGGTTTTGTTTTCTTTCATTTTAATCCCACTGTTAGAATCGTGTTTTTGCCCCAAATCTACGCCTATACCAAATTTCAGAGGTGATGACATTGTCCATTGAGTGGTCCATCTAGTAATCGCTATTAAGTGAAACTTGTTATTGAACAAAGAGACATTGTTTCTGTTTCTGTAGTAAAACGGTATTGCATTAAAAAGTACCGCCTGAAAAAATAACCAGCAACGATTTTATGTTTACATTATATTTATCATAATCAAACTTCGCAGAACATTTCCCTTCAATTAATTGATTTCTCTCAGAGCAAAAGTAACAACATCAATTTATCGATTTTAAATGGATACATAAAAAAAAACATATTAGGTTTAATATAATTTGATATGACACCGTTATGTTTGCTTGGCTGAAAGACGGCAAAATGAAACACTCAATTCATACAGCTAAAGTAAAATTAAATAATGGCTTATTAATGCCCATCCTTGGTTGTATGTATTATTTTAGTTCAATTATTATCATGTTAAATTTTAAGCTTACTGGAAACGGAAGTTTATTTGTAAAGGCTATTGTTATTGGTCAGGCGTAGTTACCACGCTATTGTTGTGTAATCTCAGAAGAATCAGATTTGTGATCAAAAGATTCCAGCTGTGACCATACAGCCTTTTTGCATATATAGAAATATATTCTTCCACGTGTCCTTCCTTTTTTATACCATAGGCTGAGATCCAAGTGAATATGACCAGTATTGCTGACCACGTAGATTTTTTGCTCGTTTGTTGGTTGTTGGTAAAAAAATTCGTATACCTTCGATGTAATGCAAACAACGTTTACAGTGCCCTCACGATCCATCAAAAAAAAAAAAAAAAAAAAAATTATTCCTTAAAAGATAAAGAAAAATCTAAAGATCTACAAACAGCATTTCATTTAAAAACAGAAACTCAATTTTTACCCTTCTGTTGAGTCATATAACATCTGTTACTTCTATCGTGGTATTTAAGTAACTTCCAGAAACAGCTTATAATTACTGTCTCCTGTAAATTACTGCTGTGTGAATCAAAGTTTTTCTTTCTTTTTTATCTTAATTATCAAAAATATAGTATATTGTTGTTTTAGTTATAAGAATCATAAACTGTCCTTGGTTTCCTGTTGCCAATTTTGGCACTCGACCATAAATGTTTTATTCTCTAATTTTCTGCAAATTTGTAGTCAAAATAAATGAGCCGATATTGTAAAGATGTTATTATTCTTGTGTTTCTAATTAAAATGTTGTTGGCGGAATTCAGGATTTATCAGATATAACCCGGTCAATATTGTTTAGGAGTTAAAGAACGTAGAAGCAAGTACTTGGTGACTTCACTAATGCTGGTGACACGTAAAATGCACCAAGAAAACTCTCTGACGTAATTGGTATTTGGAAGGATAACCTGCAGAAGAAGTGAGGCCAAGACATTGACATTAGGTCCTCTGGTACATTGGTTCCTGTGGAACCATTGAACCCATGCCAGCATGGAAAAAGGGACGTTAAATGGGGATGATGATGACAAGATGATACGGGTGTATGTGTGTACCAAAGAAAGGGCCATTACTTTATATTGGTTTCAAATTTTGGCACAAAGTCACCAATTTCAGGGGAGGGGAAGTTGATTACATTGACCCCAGTGCTCAACTGTTACCTATTTTATCGACTCTGAAAGGATGAAGGGCAAAGTCGACCTTGGTGGACTTTTGAATGCTGAACATAAAAATGCTGCTAAGTATTTTGCCAAGTGTGCTAACGATCTGACAACTTGCTGCCTTTCTGTTACTTTATATTGTTTTTTTTAGATGTTAAGTAAGGAAGCACTATTTTGATTAGCCAACACACATATACACACACACGTATAGGTATGTTTATATCAGTGGTTTGGCAAAAGAGACCAACAAAATACCAGGCTTTAAATAAAAATAAGTATTGAGGCTGATCCATTTGACTAAAATAAATTCTTCAAAGCATGGCCACAGAAATTCTTCAAGGCATGGCCCAACATGGCCACAGTCTAATGACTGAAACAAGTAAAAGATAAAAGATGGAAGTCAAGAATACTACAATATGCTATATGCGATGAATGGAGGTAACCATATGTTAAACTGTAATCAACAAGTAAAGAATATTTGTTCATTTTATTTAGTTATTTATTTATTTTTTGCAGTGGGGACTCACAAGATTCAAGGCAAAGAGTTGATTTATTCTGTGTTGGATGCTGCTTTGGCAGCTGGCTACCGATCTATAGGTAAATCTTATATTTTACTGTAATTTATTTTTTAGTACATAGTGTGCACCTGCTCAATTTACCATTGTAAGGGAGACAACCTCTTCTAGGTTAAGTTGAGGACTATACTTTTTTTCTTTCTACATAATCTAAAGTTCTTAAAGCTTCCAGTTATTGGTAACCTCATATAGTGCTATTGCAGCATAGCATAACAAATGAAGCTAAATTTAACACTCTACAAAGCTTCTTATAAAGAGAAAATAGTTTATAGTTTAACCCTTCAGCATTCAAACCTGCCATATCCAGCCCAAATATACTACCTGTTTTATGTTCAAACTGGCCAGATGTGGCCTCTCACACCTATCTTTCAATGCCATTCTAAATATATAACAATCACGCCATTGAAATTTCAAGGCTACAAGGCAATGCATGATTAGTTAAAATAAAGTGAATAAATAAACATTACATTTGACAGAGTAATGTAATGTTGAAGGGTTAGAAATAGACATGTTTAATTTTTTTTCATCCTAAATTGTTAACTGACCAAGATCACGTCTTGTAAAAGAGAGAGAGAGAGAGTATGATAGGGTTTATGGTACAAGAATGGTTTGAATATTGTATGTAAGATTTTAAGCCAAATGAAATCTTTTTAATGAGATGGCTGTCATAGATGAGTTTTGTTGTGAGATGACATTTATTGGTAGATACCATAAACTGAAGGTTTATAGTCACTGAGTTGGCTTTACGACATGAATCATTACTTTAAAGAGAGGTTTGTTACCATATATTTCATAGTTATTAAATATTTTATCACAGGATTTTATATTCTCTCTTCAATACAAGCCAATAAGGAAGCCTGTATTTGGTTGTTCTACTAGCTAGAGATCACAGTCTACTGTCTTAAAGAAGGATACATTGAACAATCTTCTGATATGTAAACATACTAGATGGTCATGGCTGGAATGTCTGATCATTGAGTCTACTTAGTGCTAAACAACAGTACTGTATTTTCCAGCATACAAATCACTATAGTGTTCAGTGTAAACATGTAGTGTAAACATTCGAACATGGTCACTATCTTTCCAAATCCTGCTGCCTTTCACATGGAAGTTTTGGTCCTCCAAAGTCATTTTGATGTGTAAGTTGATCTACTTTTTAGGGCTGTAAATTATGGGGAAAAACCTGACTTAGATACCAGAAAATGCAGTAGTCTTGCATCAGTTAACACAACTATTTGAAAAATCTAATCACATACCTTAATCTGCCGAAGCAAATATATTAAGAAAAATAAAACAAACTTCAGCAAACATCAAGCTAGAGAACCACAATATTAAAGATATCTATTCAAGTTTACATTTCCTAATTATAACATTTATAAAATAAATATTTTAGTGATACTTGATTCCAGAAAGCATTTACTATCTTTCATTACACATCTATAAAAATCTCAATGTAATGGAACATATGTGGTCTAACTGAATCTAATGATCTATATATATATTTCCATTGTTATTAAATTCAGCCTTGGTATGTCACATTTAGACCAGTAGCAGATTCAATTACAAATTATACAAAAAAAAAAAAAAAAAATCTATGTAACTGAACAAGAAAACACTCTCTCACAAATTAACAACAATCTGTGATTCACCTTCTAACAGCTGTCTTCTCTTTCTTCTACTTATCAAAACAATTATTGATAATTTCTACATTCTTTATTGTAGAGTATGTTTATGTTGCTAATGTTAGCTTGAAAATAAAGAAGTGTAGTTTTCATTGTATTGTTAAGTAGTCTGGGAGATAGGAATAATTGGGTGAAATTAGTGTGGCAAATGTTCAGTTTGGACAGTCATACATTTTTGGTTAATAGAAAGCAGTATAAAGGACTTCTCCAGTCTATGTAATATTTTGTAGCTGGAATGAATGACAATAACATTGATAGAAGGAGAAGGTCATATAGAATAGATGAGACTAATGAAGATAATAATAGAAGGAACAGAGAAGGAAATCAGTTAAACAGTTCCCACTGATTGAAGAAACATCATCGTCATCATCATTTAACATCCAGCTTGCATGCTGGCATGGGATGGATGGTTTGACCAGATTCAGTGAGTCCAAGGACTACATTGTACTCCAGTGTCTTCTTTGGCATGGTAACTATGGCTGGATGCCCTTTCTAACATCAGCTACTTTATAACCTGTACTGGTTATTTTTCTTGTGCTACTGGTACAAGTGAAGACGCCATATAGTTTGCACGACTGTGAAACTCGATGAGGTAGGCTGGGGGTCAGCTTTATGTTAGGAGATGAGGGTTAAGGTATGACAAATGGGTAGAGCTGAGTGGGTTCTTGTAGAGGAGCATGGCAACTCACATTTAGGGGAAAGAGAGGAAGAATGAATCAGTAGTAGCTGAAAATAGCTCTGATAAACTTCATCAGTCTGATTCTGCCAAGTTGTGGACCATCTTGTAGTTAGTGAGCGGTGATTTATCTAATGGAGTACACTGTACAAGTTAGGGTTGTGTGCCTCCCTTTATCCAGTCTGTTCTTATTTGACTCTATATTCTGGTGGATAGAGGCAAAGAAGGACAAGTGAATTTGGACAGAGAATGTCACATATTGTTTTCTAATGGAGCAGGGCTTTATTAAGAAGCTGGTTTCACGAACACATGGTTTCAGGTTCAATCCTGTTCTGGACCCTTAATATAGTCAGAGATGGAAGTTTAAGGACCCTTCATATGGTCAGAGATGTAGGGACATCCTAATTGAGAAATTTGATGAGAGGGAGGAGCAGCTACAAACTTGTGACATAGAGGACAACTTGGAATTCCTGTGGAACAGCCACAGACCAACTCTGTGGCTAGTGCAAAGTCCCTTCCAGACCCAGGGTAACATGGCGGTGGAACAGTACCATAGAGGATGCCATTAGAGCAAAGAGAAAGGCCTGGAAGAGTGGGGCAGCAGGGAACTGTATCAGATAGCCAGAAAGGAAGCTAGGAGTATATCTAGCCAAGGGTGAAGCAGAAAAGAAGAAATTTGCCTATGTTCAGTGCCATGAAGAACAATGAACTGAAGTATTTTGGATTGCAAGACAGTCTGTAAGAGAAAATTGTGATGTCATAGGAAAGAAATGTATCCGCATGGATGGTGGTGCACTTGCTTTTAATGAGCCTGCTTGGAGATGCCATTATGAAAGACTGCTGAACATGGAGAATGAATGGGAGGAGGAGAGTCTGCCAAATGTGGTGGTAGTGGTGGTTTTTACAGAGGTCAGTGAGGTAGATCATTGAGATTCACTGATCTTGTTGCAGTTATGTGTGATGTATATGTATATGCTATGTACACACACACACACACATACACATGCATGTGCGCATTCACATACACATACTATTAGAGATTTAATAAAAGATTATACATCTCATTGCTGTTATTCCACTCGACAGACACAGCCTCAGTGTACAAAAATGAATCAGACATTGGATCAAGTCTTCTGGAACTACTTGCTAAATATAACTTGAAAAGAGAGGACATATTCATCACCAGTAAATTAGGTGAGTATTATTCATAAATTTTAGTTAAGGTGACTTGTTCAGCATAAATCATTTATTGTTTTTACAGTACCTCCAATATTTACAACAATAACAGTATGCTGTACTTCTCCACATGGTACCTATCTCCAGCTAGGTGAGCTGAGGCATTTAGGATGAAGTATCTTGGTCAATAATAATTCTTTCTAATTTTCGCACAAGGTCAGCAATTTTAGGGGTGGAGTAAGTCGATTACATCAACTCCAGTATTTGGACTGGTACTTATTTAGTTATCACTAAAAGGATGAAATGTAAAGTGGACCTTGCTGGCATTTGAACTCAGAATGTAAAGCTGAGAAAAATGCCGTGAAGCGTATTGTGTAGATCACTGACAATTCTGCCTCAATGCTGACTCAAAATACAGAAGTATTAATGAGATATTAACTATTAATAAGTTTATCTCTACAGATGTTTTCTAGAACTCAGAGCCAGTACTGAAAATGCGTATTTCAAGAATTATTGTTCTTTCATCAGCACAAAGTTGTATCCATGCTAGTAAGAAATATTTACATACCAGCTGTCAGGAATGTAAATTGGCCTGTCTGATAGTGTTACATCACTAAACTTGTTGGGTATTTAAGCAATGTGTTTATGGATAATTGATGGATTGGATGTGATGCTGATAAAAGAGCAATAACTCTTGAGATAAGCATATACACCCATTACCTATTTTTTTTCTATCTTTATTTGCACTGTTTACATAAACATATTTGTATACAAAACATCGTAACTTTCAGTGCTGATTCCAAATTGTATAGAAAATCTGTAGAGACAAACTTAACAATTGGAACACTGTACAACTAACACAAAAGGGGAAGGCACAACATTGACTTGTAAGCCTTTAATATACTTGGTAGTATTTTAGAGTTGCAAAATGAAATACTCTGTCCTTGCTAGCAATTAATACAAAACCATTGACTCAGATGTAATAGATCACAACTAATAATTCAGTGAGCTTAACTCTTCATAGGAAGAAAATGTCTCTTTTTTTTCTATGTCAGTATGAGTTGGAGAGGTATTTCTGCTGTAAGTTGACAATCATTTTATAATGAGGCAGATTTTGAACTTATGAGATATAGGTGCATGGTCCTACAATTTAACCAGTTGACTAGCATAATTTCAAATTAACACATGTGAAGACTTTCTTGGATCAATTATTTGCAGGCCCAAGAGATCAAGGAAGTGGAAAGTGCCGAGAAGCTTGTTTACAATCATTATCACGCTTGAAAACTGACTACCTCGACTTATATTTAATTCATTGGCCTGGTGTACAGGGGTTCAAACCTGCAGATAGCATGCAAAAGATTCTTCGTCAGGAAAGCTGGAAAGACATGGAGACCTTGTACAAGGAAGGTGAGACTTCGATTTGAACCCTCAATAAATTTCATTTTTTATGACAATAGATTTAATTAAACCTTGACCATAACATTACCCCTATATCTCAATGCCTCTCACTGACTTCCATCTTACTCACGACCATAAAGCTACTCTTATCTCTTGATGTATTTTCTTTCCACCCTCCTAATTGACCATAATGTTACTTGTCTTCTCTCAATGGATTTCATGTATTTCATTGATTCCTTTTCCCTTAACTTTTACCATAAAGTTACCCTTGTCTTTCAGTGTATTCCACTTACCTATTTTTCATCAATATTGACCTCATAAATTTACCCTATCTCTTCATATATTTCACTGTCCTCCCCATCAGTTCTTGTTCGGTTTCACTGACCACTCAACCATCTAACTAATCAATGCAACTAATAACACCTCAGTTGCTCTATCAAACAGAAGAATTATTTACATACTATTAACTGAAACTGAAGCAATGAACAATATCAAGTTTCTTTCAAGATTTTATGCATTATTTTCAGAACAGATTGATGAATAACCCTTTCTACTATAGGTACAAGGCTTGAAAGTTTTGGGAAGGGGTAGTCAATTACGTTGACCCCTATACTTAACCGGTGCTTATTTTATCAACCAAAAGGGTAAAGGACTTCAGCGGAAACAGACTGATGAATAAGTAAACATAATTATAATTTATACTATACAGTATGTGATTTATTTTTTGTTAACATACTTGGTCTAAACATACATGAAATTGGACACTATATTAAGGTTATGTTTTCAATACAAGTTTCAGAATCACAACAGAACATTTACAGATGAGGTGACTCAATATTGAAAGTAAAGTCAAATTTGAGTTGTACACCACACCAGTGAATCTATTAAATGTCTGTGATGCGGTGTTACTAAACTATGAAACATTGACTAACCTTGCTAAGGTGTTTTCTTTTAAAGCCATAATTTAATGAAAGTTAGCAAAATGCTGTATTCATAAGTATGGTTAACACTAGTTTCTGTATACATTGGTCATGTTCCTTAATTGTTAACAGTTATATCGATTCTTTACATTCCTCGCCCTTTTTTTACATGATGAGCCTGTTTCATGCAAAACAATTTTCCCACAGACCAAAACAATTTTCCCACATATATAATGCAAAAGCACCCTGCAGACTGCAATAGTCAATAGAATAGAAACAAGAGTTTAAAATATATTCTTTCTGGGCGGCCGGTACCCAATAATCCATGGTCCTTTACTGGTTAGCAGTCCAGTGATTGGAGATCCCTGTTTTTCAGCATTTCTGTCTCAAGCTAGAATTGTGTTATGATTGAAGGGAGGTAACTGACACTGATATTTTGTACTTGTTATAACTACACTTCATTAAAATGTCAAATAATGTTAACCATTCTGTTATTATTTACTTTAATGCTTCCATTAATATCTTCTGTGGCTACATTCAGTTATTATATTTCCTTATATACACAAAAGATTCCTACACTAAGATACATGTAGAAATATATCTCCTAAAGCCAATGTGGAGTTAGTTGTATTTATTAGCTCGTTAGTTAAATTGCCTATTTAATCAAATATTGATCTATTAATTATGTTGTTTCTTCCATCTTTTGCAAAAGGTAAATTGAAGTCAATTGGAATTTCAAATTATCAAAAGCATCATCTGGAAGAACTTCTACAAGATTCTTCTGTGAAACCAGCAGTTCTTCAGGTATTTCATTACTTCATCGCTACTTATAATTCATTTTCATTCTAGCTCTTTATATTTTCTCAGTTGTTTCTGACATTTTATCTTCTTTAATTTTAAACAATTTAAAGAATAGGGGAGAAGAGAGATAAATATATATTGTTGTATTTCGGGATGGTAATTTTTTTTTTTTTTTTTTTTTTGCCAAATAAACACACGCACTATATATTCTTTCTTCACTTGTTATTCTAACTCATGTCCATTGTCTGGAAATCTTTCATCACACATCTGTGACATCTTCAGCGATACTTTTCATCTTCATGTGTGCTCTTGCTCTGCTTATTCCATTCCATAAATATAGTTTGTTGAACATTATCACCCTTGCTTTAAGAAATACTTTTTTTTAAAAAAAAGACACTATTTTTCACACCACAACTACTACTATCACCACCACCACCACCACCACCACCACTACTGCCATTACTACTTCCACCACTATCATTTTAAACTAACCGTTTCTTATGATTAATTTTCTCTGTAGACTGAACATCATCCGCATCTGGTACAGCATGAAGTATGGAAGTTTTGTCAAGAGAATAACATACAATATCAAGCATATTCTTCACTTGGCGCATCAAAAGACAATATGGTAAGTTTCGTAATCTTAGCATCACAAGCATTGTGTTGTGTTTCCTGAGAAAGTCATATAATTCAGCTTGCCTGGTTAGTACCAGGTATCACCATTAGCAGTAAAATTTAATTCGTATTTTTCTTTGTGACTGGTCAGATTGATGTATAATAGCCACTATTTGTACACTATTTACTCTAACAATATTTACAAATGCATATGTGTATATACACATGCATACACACACACACACACACACACACACATATGCACGCAACAAACTTCCTTTGGTTTCTGTTTACCGAATCCACTCACAAAGTTTTGGTCAGCATAGGGTTATAGCAAAAGATATTTGCCCAAGGTGTCACACTGGGATTGAACCCAGAACCATGTGGTTGGGAAGCAAACTTCTTACCACACAGCCACGCCTATATGAATATTCAAATTTAGTATGAAACAAATGAAATACCCCAAAATAGAGCAGTGTTTTGAATAGTAATATATAATGAATGGTACACCATGGTTAGTAGAGCAAGGATCATATACAATGGTTGATATATAATGCTTTGTTGGAAGAACATAGGTGGGTATTTTAAACGTTCATTCATAATTTTTCTATTGAGCATGGTTGGCTGGTTCTGTAAATCTAGAGATTTTCATGAATTAATTTCTTTACTCAGTTCAGAAGCAAGTACAATACATCAGAAAGAGAAGGTTGTAGACTATTTAAGGTTGTCTAGAATATTCACACTTGTGCTTCTGTTCTTCTATTGGTTGTGGAGGCTCCTTTAGGCTTTTTAGTCTAGAGCTGGTGCCTTGAAAATGCACCCTGCACCACTCTTTAAAGTGGTTGCAAACATTGGAAAGTGGATGTTAAGACAACAGTTGGTGATGTGTGTGTTTGTGTATTGTAAATGTATGTATTACTGTATTTTGTCATGTATCTATGCATTTGTGTTTAGTTTTCTTTGTAATGGTTTCTTTCTGAATGTTCCTGTGGCAAATAAAGAAATCCTTATTGTGATTGTAGCTTCTGGATGATGCAGTTATAAAAGAAATTGGTAAGAAGCATCAAAGGCCAGTTGCCCAGATATTACTCAGATGGGCAATACAACAGGGAATTGGTACGTATCATTTATATAACAACAATATCTGTTTATTGCTTGACATGAGCTTACCTTGTGGTCATAATA
This sequence comes from Octopus bimaculoides, assembly GCF_046866305.1. Classification (NCBI taxonomy): domain Eukaryota; kingdom Metazoa; phylum Mollusca; class Cephalopoda; order Octopoda; family Octopodidae; genus Octopus; species Octopus bimaculoides. The sequence continues at coordinate 82,954,187 of NC_142936.1, read as the reverse complement.
TCTCAGCAAAAGAATTTGATAAACTCGGGGATAATATAAAGATTTGCTGATTGAAAAAAAAAATGTGGCATCTCAAGGCTGTTACAATACCAGTGATTGTAGGAGCACTTGGAATGATCAAAAAAGGAACTGAAATTATTTTAGGATGATTCCTGGCTTACCATCTATCCAAGAAGTGCAAAAGATTCTTTTAACTGGTACGTCACATGTATTGAGAATAGCATTGTTACTGTGAATTTTCTTTCCTTTTCCCCCCCTTTATTTTCTTTGTTTTCTTTTTTCCCCCCTATTTTAAAGAATTTTTCTTCTTTCCTTTTCTTTTTTTCTTCCTTCCCCTTTTTTTCTATCTCATAACTTTGTAAAAGAACAATCTGGTGTGTTTATTTTAATGGCCTACCAATGTACACAGTGAGTTTCTTTGCCCTAGGTATCAGGAAGACACTTGGCAAGAAATGGAAACAGAATTGAAAGAAGCGGATAATAAATAATAATCCTTTCTACTAAAGGCACAAAGCCTGATATTTGTGGGGAGGAAGTCATCAACTACATTAACCCCTCCCTCCCCCAGTGTTTCACTGGTAATTAATTTATTGACTCTGAAAGGGGTTGGGAGGAGTAGGTTAATAACATCATCCCCCCCTCCCCAATACCCAGCTGCTACTTATTTTATCAACCCTGAAAGGATGAAAGGCAAAGTTGACCTCAGCGGAATTTGAATGCTGCTAAGCAGCTTGCCACCTTAGCAATTCTGATAATAACAACAATTGTAAGTCCAGTGTAATTCAAATACAGTATTGTTGGACTGGCTAGATGGGACTTGATTAATTGGTATGATGTTTAGACTGCATGCTGTCCCATATTAAAATCAACTCCAAACTGTGTTTGATAAACATTTATTTATACAGTTCAAATATTTACGTGATTATACAGCTACTTGTCAGGGCTGTATTTGTCAGTAGTAAATGGCATTTGTTGTTGAATCAATAATAAAGAATGGCTTCATGTGAGAGGTGGGAAAATACTCTGTTCTTCATAGACAATGATTCCTTTAGCTCAAAGTTGAGCAGCAACCAAGGAATCTGTCTTCTTAAGGACTTGTATGTGTCCACCTCTGTGTGTGTGTGTGTCTGTCTCTCTCTCTCTCTCTCTCTTGTGTGTTTACCCATGTCTCTGCTTTTATAACCCTCATTTGTGCAGAAATATAGAATTTTCGATAATATGGGGTGATATTCCTGCAAGATGATTGGTTAGTTGTCAGGACAAGTTGCCTAATCTGATGTCTGATCCTAGTTACAAAACCTACATGGATTTGAATCTAGGCCTCACTACTGTATCATAATCATCATCTGTTAAACCCGTTCCAGCATGGTATGGGTTTGATGGTTTGTCAGGATTTGACTAGGCCGAGGGCTGCATTGGTCTCCAATGTCTGCATTACAAAGTTTCTATGGCTGGATGTCTTGTACGAAATGTACTGGGTGCTTTTTTTATAGCACCAGCATTAGTGAGGTCACCAGGTGGGTGACTAGCAAATGAAGATTCTTTGACAGAGTAGAGATGCGGTATTGAGAGTAGTTGCTTTGTGCCAGGTGTTGAGAGGCCAAAGTATAAAAGAGGGACAGGAACAGGCATCTTGCTTTTTACTGTAAATGCCCTTCCTATCTTGAATCCCTTTACGGCATAGATTCAATATATTTTGTCATACCTCTCGTACTAGAGGGATATTTTCTAAAGCCTGTCTACTATATAAAAAATTTTATATGCATTTACAGTTGCCATCAACATCCTATATTAATATATATATATATATATATATATCATCATCATCATCATCATCATCGTTTAACGTCCGCTTTCCATGCTAGCATGGGTTGGACGATTTGACTGAGGACTGGTGAAACCGGATGGCAACACCAGGCTCCAGTCTGATTTGGCAGAGTTTCTACAGCTGGATGCCCTTCCTAACGCCAACCACTGCATGTTTGTGTACACACATATGCATGTGCGTGTACACACACATACACACAATTATAAGTGTACTAATTTTACTCAACTGCTGTTCTGATTCTGTTTCTCATCTTTTGCAGGAGTTTTACCAAAATCTACAAACATGCAGCACATATCAGAAAATGCAGATATCTTTTCGTTTGAACTCGATGATGAAGACTTGAAGATGATTAGCCAAATAGATATTCAGCATCATTATTGCTGGGACTCTTCCGCTATTGTTTAAAACTTAAACACTTAAATAACTATTTTGTCTTAGAATATTTTGTTTTCATTGGTTTTGTAAATATAACATCATTATCATCAATATTATCATTTAATGTCTGTTTTCTGTACTAGCATAGGTTGGACAGTTCAGAGTGATTGATGGTGAAAAATATTTGCTGCCAGGAGTATTCAGCATAGAATTCACAGTAATTTACTGCTGTAAGATCTTACAGGAACCGACACCAAACTTTAGCAGTGAAAAATATGAAAGACCTGAACTAGGTACCATTTATGCAGCGCCAAACATCTTCCAACCACTTTTTCCCAAGTTGAGACCTGATACTCCAATAGACTGGAGTTCAAAGGATCTCAGGTCTTTGATATCTTTCTGTAAAACCTGTATGGAGTAGGTGGGAAGATATTCAAAAAACACTTGGACACTGCTATGTAAGGTTCTCAGATAAAACTGTATCATGACAAACAAAGGTTAGCGTAAATTCTCTCATTTACCAAGTACAAATTTCCTTTCTGTATTGTATCTTCTTTAGAAGAACACTCATACTGCTTGAAATAGCAGTCAGATCTCCCTCAAATCACACCTTAATCATCATCATCATCCAGTGTTTTAAATCTGGATTTTGTCCCCGTTAACAGGGGTGGCCGGATCTATCTCAATGCCGTAGCAACTGCCCTCACACCATCTCGCCATATAGCCCTGCTTTGCGCATCCTCCCTTCTGAAGCCAACCCTCCCAATCTCCTCCTACACCTGTCCCTTCTACATTTTCCTCAGTCTACCTCGCTTTATTGGTCCATTTACCTCAAACTCAAGCACCCTCCTCAGAACATGCTCCTCATCCCTCCTCAATACATGTCCATACCACTTCACTCCATTCGTCCTTACCAGCTTTTCCACTGATTCCTCCAACCCCAGTATCCCCATCAAGTCCTCAGTCCTCCTTTTATCAAACAGCTTCACTCCACACATTTCTCTCACTATAGCTCTCTCGGTCCTTCTCAAAATTGCCATCTCTCTCTCTCCCTCAGACACCATGTCTCACTCTCATACAGCATTGCAACTCTCACACAGCTCCTATAGACCTTTCCATTCATCTTCAATGAGAACCTTTTCCTACATAACGACGCTCCACATTCCCTGAACTTCACCCAGCCAAGTATCTTACAGAAATGAAAAGGAGAATGCAGTCATAGAGATACAAAAAAAGGGCTGATCATAACTAAACAACTTTGATGGTAAGTCTGCTGGATTGAAGCTGACCTTGGGCTAAACAGATACAACAACAACAAAGATAATCCTTTCTACTATAGGCACAAGGCCTGAAATTTGGAGGTAGGGGGTGCCCAGTCGATTAGATTGACCCCAGTACGCAACTGGTTCTTAATTTATTGACCCCAAAACGATGAAAGGCAAAGTCGACCTTGGTGGAATTTGAACTCAGAACGTAAAGGCAGACGTTGAGCATTTTGCCTGGCGTGCTAATGATTCTGTGGAGGTGCAACGGCCCAGTGGTTAGGGCATCGGACTCGCGGTCATAGGATCGCGGTTTCGATTCCCAGACCGGGCGTTGTGAGTGTTTATTGAGCAAAAACACCTAAAGCTCCATGAGGCTCCAGTAGGGGATGGTGGCGAACCCTGCTGTACTCTTCCACCACAACTTTCTCTTACTTCCTGTTTCTGTTGTGCCTGTAATTCAAAGGGTCAGCCTTGTCACACTGTGTCACGCTGAATATCCCCGAGAACTACGTTAAGGGTACACGTGTCTGTGGAGTGCTCAGCCACTTGCATGTTAATTTCATGAGCAGGCTGTTCCGTTGATCGGATCGACTGGAACCCTTGACGTCGTAAGCGACGGAGTGCCAACAACAACAACAATTAGCTAATGATTCCGCCAGCTTGCTGCCTTAACAACAACAAAGATAATGAAACCCTAGATGCACTATGTCTAGCAGATCAGGGCTTTTCTGAAGCTAAACAACAACAACGGAGGACACATGAGATAATGTAGATACATTATGTCTGAGACAGAACTGAACGGGGACTAAACAACAAAATATCTTCCGAAGTATCTTTATGACACACATTTATATGACTGTTGTTCTCCCACCACAGTATCTGGGTTATCTGTCTTCCCATGATTAACTGACTCCATCCACTTCCTACTTTATCATGAAGTGGAAATGATATCAAGTTTTAGATAAGGATGGTTAAGTGACATACTTTTATTTTATGATTTAGTGCGAAAAGAGGGACAGTACCCATGGCCCTCACAGATCTAACCACAATGGCCAGAGTATTAGGGTTTAGTCAGTAGGGAGGGGCAGTAACCATGGCCTTCACAGATTTGCTCACGTTGGTCACAGTGTTAAGGGTTATACTTGGTTTAGTCAGTAGAGAGGGACAGTAACCCTCACCTTCACAAATTTACTCACCTTGGTCACATTGTCAGGGTTAATACTCAGTAGTTTATTGTCAGTAGGGAGGGGCAGTACCACTAGCCTTTACAATTTCTAGACTACTCAGCTTATACCAATTGCTTGAAACATGAATAAAAAGGGAATTTTAGTTTGACATTGGAATGGCAAGGAAGAAATTTCAGTTTGATTTGATGCCATGTTTTCATTTATATTTGAACCTATGGTCAATCAGGAAATATTTAAAAGATTTATTTTTAAATACCATTCTGATTTTTGATGAATTTTGCAGATGTTGGAAAATAAGCTTCAGAAAAATCAGATACTTATTTCCCAATTCGGTGTGGAATGTAAATTTAAATGTCTTTCTCAAACAACAGGAGTAAAATGTGAAATCACAGTTAATAATTAATGATTTGGTAATTTGATAAATATTTTCAGTCTGTCATTTTCATAATTATCAATGACACACAACTATACTGTTAAGCCGCTACCATTTCTATCCTGACAAGACGTTTTTATAATTTATATGTGGCTGTGTGGTAAGAAGCTTGCTTCCTAACCACATAATTCTGGGTTCAGTCTCATTGTGTGGCACTTTGGGCAAGTGTCTTCTACTATAGCCTCAGGCCAACCAATGCCTTGTGAATGTATATATACATGCATATATGGGTATGGGACATCAAAAAAACGTAGACAAAATGAGAAATGAGAACATAAAAAACAAAAATATTCCTATCACCAGTTGTCCCCTGTTTTATCTACTCTGCATTTCAAAGGTAGGGACAAGACGCAACTTCGTTAAGACAGTCCTTCCCGCATATATATATATATATGATGAGCTTCTTCATATATTAATGCGTGTGTGTGTGTGTGTGTGTATGCATCTTTGTGGCTGTCCTCTACCACCACTTGACAACTGGTGCTGGTGTGTTTACATCCCTGTAACTTATCAGTTCAGCAAAACAGAACAATAGAAGTAGTACAAGGCTTAAGAATAAAAGTACCAGGGTTGATTTGTTTGACAAAAAACACCTTTCAAGGCTCCAACATGACTGCAGTCTAATGACTGAAACAAGAAAAAGATAGAAGACAAACTTACTTCTCTCACACTTCCCTTCATAACTGTCACTCTAAATACTAATTATAACCTGATTAAACCTTTTGGTAAATAATTCATAAATAAGAAATAGGTTTGTGTGAATGAGAGCATGCAGCATTCTTTTTACAAAGGAATAAATCACAATTAAATAGTAATCATTATCAAACAACTTTGGAGTACCATTTGTACTTTTGTAGGTGTGTTGTTAACAGTAGAAAAGAATTCAATTAGAACTATTTTCTCAAACATTATACAAAAATTTTCAGAGAAACACTTTTCCAATGGAAAATAAGTAATCAAAAGTTTTGTGTGTGTGTGTGTATATATCATCATTATCATTATTTTAATGTCTTCTTTTTCATGCTTGAATGAGTCAGGTGAGAGTTACTGAGGCAGAATTACTCGCAGCTAGAGGCTCTTATATTGGCCAACCTCCACTTTTCTCCAAGCAAAGTAATATTTTTCCCTAGTCTGGAAATGTTTTTGAAAAAAGTCTGCAAACAAACATCACTGTTTGTACAATGGGGATGAAGTTTGTTTACTATTAGTGTGTAATGTCAAAACAAGGAAACACTTTTTCTCTCTCTCTCGCACGCACACACACACACACACACACACATTACAAGCTACTTTTCAGTTTCTGTCTATCAAATTCAGTCACATGCTTTTGGTCTGCTCACAGCCATTGAAGACACTTGCCCAAGTGCTGCGCAGTGAGACTGACCCCAAAATCTTGTGCTTGCAAAACAAACTTCTTAACCATGCAACAATGCCTATATATATATATCATCGTCATTTAACGTCCGCTTTCCATGCTAGCATGAGTTGAACGATTTGACTGAGGACTGGTGAAACCAGATGGCTACACCAGGCTCCAATCTGAGAGTAAAAGGCAGACTGTATGACGCATGCGTACGAACAGCCATGCTACATGGCAGTGAAACATGGGCTGTAACTGCTGAGGACATACGTAAGCTCGCAAGGAATGAAGCCAGTATGCTCCGTTGGATGTGTAATGTCAATGTGAATACCCGTCAGAGTGTAAGTATCTTGAGAGAAAAGCTGAACATTAGAAGCATCAGTTGTGGTGTGCAAGAGAGACGATTGCGCTGGTATGGACATGTGGTGAGAATGGATGAGGATAGCTGCGTGAAAAAGTGCCACACCCTAACAGTTGAGGGAACCCGTGGAAGAGGTAGGCCCAGGAAGACCTGGGCTGAGGTGGTGAGGCAAGACCTTCGTACATTGGGCCTCACCGAGGCGATGACTACTGACCGAGACCTTTGGAAATGTGCTGTGCGTGAGAAGACCCGGCAAGCCAAGTAAGATCGTTGCCAGTGCCCCTGGACTGGCTCTTGTGCGGGTGGCACATGAGATGCACCATTTTGAGCGTGGCCGTTGCCAGTACCGCCTGACTGGCTCCCGTAGGATTTTCGAGTGAGATCGTTGCCAGTGCCCCTGGACTGGCTTGTGCGGGTGGCACATAAAAGACACCATTTCGAGCGTGGCCGTTTTCGTGCAGGTGACACGTAAAAGCACCCACTACACTCTCTGAGTGGTTGGTGTTAGGAAGGGCATCCAGCTGTAGAAACTCTGCCAAATTAGATTGGAGCCTGGTGTTGCCATCCGGTTTCACCAGTCCTCAGTCAAATCGTCCAACCCATGCTAGCATGGAAAGCGGATGTTAAACGATGATGATGATGATGATATATATATATATATATATATATATATATATATATATATAAACAATTGCAGCATGGAAGGTGTTTATAAGCCATTTAAGAAACGCACAAAAACCATTAGATTCACTTCAACATTTAAATTTAATTTGCCAAAATATTTTCGTCGCTTTGAGACTGTGACTTGTTCACTGACAAAATTCTGTGCTGCATCTCTTTTTACAAATTTTGTCAGTGAACAGGTCACAGTCTTAAAATGACGAAAATATTTTGGCAAATTAAATTTAAATGTTGAAGTGAATCTGGAGGTTTTTGTGTGTTTCTTAAATGACTTATAAACACCTTCCATGCTGAAATTGCTTTCATTCCAGCACACGATCTCAGATCAGGTCACTTGCTATGCAAGTACAACTCTCTCTCTATATATATATATAGTACTTGATGATTTGACATATTTCACATATATGTATGGGGGTGTTTCTAAGCAATTAGCCAATTGAATGCAAGTGAGTCATTTTGTAAATTTATGAAATGAGAATGTAGACATTTGTATTGTAACTTATAATAAAGAGTGTTATGCATAATAGTTATATTTTACATCTGTAAATGCTTATCTGATAGCAACACATACAAAATATTTGCCTCTACACAGCAGTACAATTAAATATTGTGGTCTCCAACAGTTGAAGGAACTCCTCCACTTGCATCAACTTTTGTAAGACCTCTACTTATAAAGCAAAAGATACTTTCATGTGTTGTACACTTCAGCCACCTCCAGAATTGTGGTTGGTCTTTTTTTGTTTTTTTGTCCCTGTGTCAAGATGATTTCTACCAACTTTGTTGAAATCTCAACAACCAATAAAGAGTACTCCTATGGAAACAGATTCCATATTTGCTGCCTATTTGCTTCCAACTTAACTCCCACCCCCATGTGCACATACTTGCCACATGTTAAAAACATTTCCATTCACCTTATGTCAACAAGGTCACTGCCCTTCCAACAAGTGTTTTATCACCCTCAAACAGTGGACTCCAGAGTTTATCTTTATCTTTGTCAAACCCTTCAATCCTTATCTCTTTTTAGGGGATCTAGCTTACTCTGAGAAACATGCCAGTGTGTCCCATCCTCAAGAAACGCAATCTCTCTGTTCTTGCCAACTACCAAACTATCAGTCTCACCTTTAACATATCAAAGACAATAGAAATGATCATTAGCAATACACCTCCAACCTGTTGTGTCGTTCTCTCTTCTCTGTGACTAGTTTGTCTTCAATAGTGGGTGTTCCCTCACTTTGAGAATTTCAACAGAAGCAAAGTTGTTGTATTTGGTATCAGTAAAGCATTTAACTGTATTTGACACAAGAACTTTCTAGCTAAACTTGCCTTCTCTGTGCTCTTTCCATCTCTTCTGTCTTCAATTGGAAGCTTCTTGTCAGACCATATTTCATTGCAACTTGTGTTCATGGTTCTCTTTAACCCACACACTATCAACTCTGGTATGCTTCATAGTTTGATTCTGTTACCACCTCTAACAATGCACAACTGTACAGATGTTTCCATTCTTATCCATTAAATGTTCCACACACAAACATAATCCATATGCAACAATCTAAGACTCACCAATAAAATATAAACCCTGGTCTACTCTGCCTTTTCTTCCACTACTGAAATGGGTTCTGCTCCTGTGAAATAGCTAGTTAGATACTGCACAACCCAGCATCATATCTGCCTCTCTTTCAATCCCTATCTATACAGTGTCTTATCTTTAAGGCCCTCTATTAATCACATTACCCAACCCACCCTCCTTAAAGTGTTAACTCTACACTCCCCTCTACATATACTTTACCTGCTAAACATAAACCAGATTGACCTGACTAGTCTTACAAGGTCTACAAAGATCATGGACATAGCTCTACTTCTTCATTAACCAATTAAAAGTTGTCTATAATCCTTTTTTTTTTAATCTTTATTTGGGAATTGGGCGTTTTCGGCGTAACAATAACCCTAACTCTAACCCTAAACACCGGGTGTACGTATTCTTTACTTTCGCCTGGAATTGTAGAAATTGACTTTAATTAAAATAGTTTTGACAACACTCAACAAGTGGAAGGTACTTGGGTCAGTCTCAAGCGACGGATCAAACGGTGCTGTGAAACAATGCTTCGTTCTTTTTTTGTTTTTTGGACGTTATGATGTAGTTTAAGGAAGATTTGGCTGCTATTTCCAGCATGTCAAGAGACCATGTAAAGGTTTCGTGTATGCCGATCTCCATGGCAATGGAAGTCAGCAAACACGATACATCAACAATAGAGATTTTCGATTGGCTAAAATGACATAACTTTAAATGCTTGTAATTTCTTTATTATTAATTTCTAGAAAAAAAACGGAAAAAATTTGGACGCAATTTTTGTCAGTATGCCAAATATCGGAACAACATTTTCTGAAAATTTGTAAAATTTCAAGTGGTCGGAAGAAATTTAACAAAACTCTCTCTGTATATGTGAATAGATAGATAGACAGATACAGATAGAGAGAGAGAGAGAGAGAGAGAGAGAGAGAGTGAAAGAGACAGACAGACAAAGAGAGGAGACGCACACATACACACACAGTTTAGCCCAAGGTTGCCACATGTCGAACGAAGTGGTATAAACTGCAGTTTGTCAAAGTTTATGAGAGGGGACTCTTAGATTCAAGGACCACCAACGTTCCCATAGGAAACTTGTAATAAACGTGAGTATTGTTCACCAGTTGAGATACAAATAAAAAAAAGAAACTAAAGATGAAGATCAAGAATAAAAGAAGTCATGAAATGTACTGCAGTTTTACAGTTCCCTCTTTCGGCAAACTCCTGAACTAATTCTGACAAGGTGAGATAACTCTAGATATTTACATATCAAAACAGTTTGACAGGTTAAATTGGCAGAAAGCATCATGATTCGCTGTTTATTCCATCAACACGTTGCCATTAGTCGTTCCAGTTGGAAACCCCTTTTATTCAGTACCCCACTTTATTCCAAGCTAACTAACTTGTCTAAAGCTTGTTACACAGATTTCTCTAACTTTTCATTCGCCACGTATGTATGTTTATTAATCGTTTCTAACTCTTAATTCTTTATTTTCCTTAGATACTGCTTAACCTTCTTAGGTACCTGCATCTTTTCTCTCATCTATAAACGTTGACCTATTCATATATTATCCAGTGCTTCTCTGAAATTAACACAATCACCTGTATATCTTCGACATACCTTTGCTTTATATAAATGTTTACTCTTTTATATTATAATCGCCACTTCAAAATTCATAGAATCACAGTATATAAAAATTAAGGCTGCTTTTGATAAACTTTGTTATTCAATTTGGTCATGGTCACACGAAAGAAAGTTATTTTTATTAATGTAACATGTCCAGAACTTAAAGTTAAATAGGAACGTTAAATTATACAAACTCCCCGGTAATTTTTACTCAGTTTCTGCCCCATTCAAAGCACTGTTGTTTAAATCAGCTTTAATTTCGTACAGTCATGAACAACCTGCGGCCCGCTGGACTTTTTGAATGACATGCCTAATGAAAAATTATATTGTAGTGCGACCCGCCAGATGATGAGCCCTATCATGCGGCTCGCTTCTCAAAAAAAGTTGCCCGTGCCTAATCTAGTACGTATCAGTGGTCAAAGATGTTCCAACCGTGATCGTTTGGTCTTTCTTTTCGGATATACTGAATCTTGGACTAGCAGTATCTAATGCGTCTCTGTTGCTTTAAAGTTTATTCGGCTGTAATTTGAAGGGGATTTGGCTGCTCTTTCTAGCAGTTCAATTGGCAGTTCTACGGTTCTCTCGCAGATAAGTGGGTGTTACTGTTTCCATGAATGAGTAGATTTATGATTACAGGTATTTCTGCCGTGGTTATATCTCTTTCTTTTCTTTCTTACTTTAAGGTATTATGTACACTCCGGACTACGTGTCGCTTTTTTTTTCTTTTTTATAGATAACAGGATGTGATTTTAGGTCCCGTGCGACTACGTGTACGCTCCCTTTTTGACTCACCTTTTGTTTTATGTGATACTTCTCGGCACCAAACAAAACTTGTATACTAAAGGATTCAGTTAAATCGATGTATTTAGGGTGGACGTCTTAACCTAGATGAAATGCCTCGAGGTGTATCTTCTAGCTCTTTACGTCCCGAGTTCAAATTCCGCTGAGGTCAACTTTACTTTTCATCGTTTTAGGGTTGATAAAATAAAGTACTGGTAAAATAATAGTTTTTATTTTAGACACAATGCTAGCAATTTTTAGGCGAGTTGTGTAGTCGATTACATTGATTGTTACTTTAACTTATCAACCCTTCGGCGAGATTTGAACTCTGGACATAAAAAGAAATATTGCCAAATATTTATTTTAACGCGGTAACGATTCTGCCAGCTTGCCAAGTATAGCAATAATTCTTTCTAATCTTGGCACAAGGCCAGCACTTTTAAAGGGAAGGGCAAAGTCAGTTACATGGGCCCAGTACTTGACTGGTACTTTATTTCATCGACCCTAAAAGCATGAAAGGCAAAGTTGGTTTCGGCGGGATTTGAACTCAGAACGTAAAGGTGGAAGAAATGCCATTAAGCAGTTTGTCCAGCGTGCTAACGATTCTGGTAGCTCGCTACCTTTATAATTATAATGCGTTCAAGTTTTGGCACGAGGCTCGGTACCTTAATAATAATAATAATAATAATCCTTTCTGCTATAAGCACAAGGCTTGAATTTTGTGGTGATGGGCAAGTTGATTACACCGACTGCAGTACTCAACTGGTACGTAATTTGTCGACCTCGGTGGAATTTGAACTCAGAACGTAGCGGCAGACGAAATACCTATTTCTTTACTGCCCACAAGGGGCTACACACAGAGGGGACAAACAAGGACAGACAAACGGATTAAGTCGATTATATCGACCCCAGTGCGTAACTGGTACTTAATTTATCGACCCCGAAAGGATGAAAGGCAAAGTCGACCTCGGCGGAATTTGAACTCAGAACGTAGCGGCAGACGAAATACCGCTGAGCATTCCTCCCGGCGTGCTAACGATTCTGCCTGCTCGCCGCCTTCGTAATAATAACTATTTCTTTTATTTGCCACCGGGACGAAGGATGAAGGTGACAATACAAAAGCAGACTTAAAGAAGGGGTGGGATTTACCCATAATGAAATCATTAATAATAATCTAAAAATATATATAAACGAGGCAGAAATAATCGTATTTATAAGAGTGGTTTAAGTTTTGATTAATATTGTTTTTTCCACCCTGTATAATTTTTTTTTTCTGATTAGCTTTTGACATTCCTTGTACTAAAGTTTGCAACTAGACTAGGGTCGCCACTCGCCTGCATTGTCCAGGCCATGTCCTGGATTCAGTTGTCAAAATTTGCGTCCCTGAAGAATTTAAAAGAAAAACTTTTAATTTTACAAAATTATGTATGGGTATTTTTTTATTTACCATGTCCCCCAGTATCTGTAGTTTATAATAAGAAAAAAGTCAAAGGCCCAAAGTGTGTGTTGGGCTGGGTCACGGAGGGTCATGGTGATTGTCAGCGGAGATGTCCTGGATTCTAATTGTTCAGGTATGGTAACCCTACCCTAACTTAATTAAAATAATCATGACCTAGTATCAGGGGTGTGGACTTGACAAATCAAAAGCTTACCATGTAATACTTCCCTTGTCAATAATTCATCATCATTGTTTAACGTCCGTTTTCCATGCTGGCATGGGTTGGACGGTTTGACAGGAACTGACCAACTAGAGAGCTGTCCAGGCTTCATTTATCTGTTTTGGCATGGTTTCTATGGCCGAATGCCTTTCCTAACGCCAACCACTTTACAAAGTGTGCTGGGTGCTTTTTATGTGCTTTTGACTCAGCAGTAGCCATAGCCTTTTGTAAGCCTTTACAATGTAAAGGAGGGATAAATATTTGATTAAAACTGCCATTGAAGATAGATTGGATGCAGACGTAGTTCTCTGGTTAAGAAATTCACCTTGCAACCATATGGTTTCATGTTCAATCCCACTGCACAGTACCATGAGCAAGTGTCTTCTACCTTCACTTTGGGTTGATACAATACATTGGGTGTGGAATTTGGTAGGCATACACTGTGTGGAAGCCTGTTGTATGTGTATATATGTATTTGTATGTCTTTTGCTGATGTATATCAATGAAGTATGTAAACACCAGCTAGGAAGCCAAAAACTGGTGTTCTTTGAGCGAGGTCTTTTGTGATATTTGTTTTGAAACTAGTTTTAAACATTGTCTTGTGATTCTTGTCCCTCTTTCCCTGACTATGTTGTGAGAAAAACAAACTTTCAATAACTTGTCCTTGTGTAAAGTGTATGTGTGTGTAGTGGGATGAGGAAAAGTAGGTGAAATCTATAATGTTGTTGACAATTTTGAGGAAACTGAGACAACAGTGCTTTCATGACTGAACAATTTAACAAAGTTATGTAAAACATCTGTAAACATTACATTCCATGTGTTAGTTGAGAATTACCCAACTAACAGTTAGTAGAGTAAAACATTTGAAAATGTTTGTGCTAAAAATATAAAATATTTTGTGAGAAACAATTTCAACATTTTGAAATGATGTCCATTTTGCTGACTTTTTACTGAAGAAGCTAAAACTATTTTTATCGCACAAAAAGAGGAAGAAGTATTTTTCATCATCATCATCCTCATCCTTTGACATCCATTTTCCATGCTAGCATAAGTTGGACGGTTTGACCAGAGCTGGGAAGCTGCACCAGGTTCCAGTCTGATTTGGTTTGGTTTCTATGGCTGGATGGCCTTCCTAACACAAACCATATCACAGTGTGTACTGGATGTGTTCAACAGAGCACTGGCACAAGTGCTTATTACATGGCACTGGCACAAGTGCTTATTATGTGACACTGGCACACGTGCTTATTACGTGACACCGGCACACGTGCTTATTACGTGACACCGGCACAAGTGTTTATTACGTGACGCCGGCACAAGTGCTTATTACGTGACGCCGGCACAAGTGCTTATTACGTGACGCCGGCACAAGTGCTTATTACGTGACGCCGGCACAAGTGCTTATTACGTGACGCCGGCACAAGTGCTTATTACGTGACGCCGGCACAAGTGCTTATTACGTGACGCCGGCACAAGTGCTTATTACGTGACGCCGGCACAAGTGCTTATTACGTGACGCCGGCACAAGTGCTTATTACGTGACGCCGGCACAAGTGCTTATTACGTGACGCCGGCACAAGTGCTTATTACGTGACGCCGGCACAAGTGCTTATTACGTGACGCCGGCACAAGTGCTTATTACGTGACGCCGGCACAAGTGCTTATTACGTGACGCCGGCACAAGTGCTTATTACGTGACGCCGGCACAAGTGCTTATTACGTGACGCCGGCACAAGTGCTTATTACGTGACGCCGGCACAAGTGCTTATTACGTGACGCCGGCACAAGTGCTTATTACGTGACGCCGGCACAAGTGCTTATTACGTGACGCCGGCACAAGTGCTTATTACGTGACGCCGGCACAAGTGCTTATTACGTGACGCCGGCACAAGTGCTTATTACGTGACGCCGGCACAAGTGCTTATTACGTGACGCCGGCACAAGTGCTTATTACGTGACGCCGGCACAAGTGCTTATTACGTGACGCCGGCACAAGTGCTTATTACGTGACGCCGGCACAAGTGCTTATTACGTGACGCCGGCACAAGTGCTTATTACGTGACGCCGGCACAAGTGCTTATTACGTGACGCCGGCACAAGTGCTTATTACGTGACGCCGGCACAAGTGCTTATTACGTGACGCCGGCACAAGTGCTTATTACGTGACGCCGGCACAAGTGCTTATTACGTGACGCCGGCACAAGTGCTTATTACGTGACGCCGGCACAAGTGCTTATTACGTGACGCCGGCACAAGTGCTTATTACGTGACGCCGGCACAAGTGCTTATTACGTGACGCCGGCACAAGTGCTTATTACGTGACGCCGGCACAAGTGCTTATTACGTGACGCCGGCACAAGTGCTTATTACGTGACGCCGGCACAAGTGCTTATTACGTGACGCCGGCACAAGTGCTTATTACGTGACGCCGGCACAAGTGCTTATTACGTGACGCCGGCACAAGTGCTTATTACGTGACGCCGGCACAAGTGCTTATTACGTGACGCCGGCACAAGTGCTTATTACGTGACGCCGGCACAAGTGCTTATTACGTGACGCCGGCACAAGTGCTTATTACGTGACGCCGGCACAAGTGCTTATTACGTGACGCCGGCACAAGTGCTTATTACGTGACGCCGGCACAAGTGCTTATTACGTGACGCCGGCACAAGTGCTTATTACGTGACGCCGGCACAAGTGCTTATTACGTGACGCCGGCACAAGTGCTTATTACGTGACGCCGGCACAAGTGCTTATCACGTGGTACTTGGCACCAACACAAGTGCTTATCACGTGGCGCCGGCACAAGTGCTTATCACGTGGCGCCGGCACAAGTGCTTATCACGTGGCGCCGGCACAAGTGCTTATCACGTGGCGCCGGCACAAGTGCTTATCACGTGGCGCCGGCACAAGTGCTTATCACGTGGCGCCGGCACAAGTGCTTATCACGTGGCGCCGGCACAAGTGCTTATCACGTGGCGCCGGCACAAGTGCTTATCACGTGGCGCCGGCACAAGTGCTTTTTATGTGGCACCAGCACAGCACCCTTGCAAGCCAACCCTCTTCACCAGGGGATGTGACCTTGTTAAGGTTTCAGAATCAACATCTTTTATCTTTCTGGCATTTAGATAAAAGACTGATAAATTAACCCATTTGTCTTCAACATCTTGAATCAGACTTTTCACATTCGATAGTTGTATGCAATGAGACTGGCCTCCTAAAATATGATTATTTCACTATTTTGTTTCATCATCATTTAATGTCCATAATTCATGCTGGCATGGATCAAATGGTTTGACAGGATTCGATGGGCCCAAGGACTGCATTATGTACCAGTGCCTGCTTTGGCATGGTTTCTTTGACTGGATGCTTTTCCTAACATCAACCACTTTATAGCATGGACTTGGTGCTTTTTTTTTTTGTACCCTTGAATTATTTGAGTTGCTGTGCCGTATGCAGGAGTATTAACTCTGGAGTAGGTGGTGAGGACAGTCACATGGTAGTGGGGGGATTACTATGGGAAGCTGGGGTGCAGAGCAGGTTCTAGAAGAAGGATCTGCATGGCTACTCACATCTAGTAAGTGAAGAGGAGAAAGAGAAAATGATCAGTAGGAGCTGCAAGAGATAGATGATGGTGTGAAATGCCCTGGTAGCTTCCACAAGGCACAAGGTGGGGAAAAGTGGGTGGGTGAGTGGTTTGCAAGATTGTAGGGGAAGGAGAATGTGAGGTTACAATGTGTGGAAGCTAAAACTAGTTTTCCATATGTTAAGTAATTGAGACATTTTTATTAATGTCTTAGCCAGTGGGGGAAGGAAAGTGTCTATAACTCTGTTTTAGGCCTTTGAGACTGGTGAGAGGATGTTGTTTTTGGACTAAAAACTGGAAAACTTTGGATAAATATTTAGTTGTTAAAATCTGTGATAATTCCACATCTTTACTCTCATCTTCATCTTTAGCACAGTGCTACTCCATCTCTGTGGAGGCGCAATGGCCCATTGGTTAGGGCAGCGGACTTGCGGTCATAGGATCGTGGTTTCGATTCCCAGACCTGGCGTTGTGAGTGTTTATTGAGTGAAAACACCTAAAGCTCCACGAGGCTCCGGCAGGGGATGGTGGCAAACCCTGCTGTACTCTTTCACCACAACTTTCTCTCATTCTTTCTTCCTATTTCTGTTGTGCCTGTAATTCAAAGGGCCAGCCTTGTCACACTGTGTCACGCTGAATATCCGCGAGAACTACGTTAAGGGTACACGTGTCTGTGGAGTGCTCAGCCATCTGCAAGTTAATTTCATGAGCAGGCTGTTCCGTTGATCGGATCAACTGGAACCCTCGACGTCGTAAGCGACGGAGTGCCAACAACAACAACAACTCCATCTCTATGAGGTCCTCATTAGATATTTTTTTATTGTGTAGTTCCAGTATCTCTGCTGGATCATCTGTATTTATTTCATTAAATCTAGTGTGCCAATCCAATAACCTCTTGATTAGTATTTTATATATTGCTTCCTCCAAACCAAGGAAGTTTGTAAGGCAGTTTGGATAGGTTTTACTCCAGACAAAATTAATTGCAATTGTTTTTACTTCTCACGCTGACTTTATCAAATTTTCAATAGCATACATGATATGGTAATCATGCTGCAATTCTTGGATCTATTTTAAAACGGGGGCGCCAGTATTTTCTTAACGAAACACTAACGAAACACTTTGAAACTTGGGACACTGGTAGACTCTTAGTCTTCTTAACAAAAAAAAGGAATTCGCAAGTTATTCCATGTTAAAGTTGTCGTATTTCTGTAATTTCAACCAATCACTGACATCTATTCAGCTCAATAGAGTTACTGCTGGGCGGTCATAAAAATGTTATTCCCTGTGACATATTTCATCCGGTTTAATCGTAATTTATACGCAAATATTGTTTATATAATAAATTACGCTGTGCGTATCTATGTGTGTAACAATTTTAGAGTTCGGATTCTAGAGTTAGGGTTAGTTTTAGGGTTAGGGGATTAATACGATATACACCGTTACAGCGCTAACTGTTTTCAACTGAATAGACGTCAGTGATTAGTAGAAATTATCGAAATAAGACAATTTTTTACATGAAATAAATTCGAATACAAAAATATTTTTCTGTTCTATAACACAAAATAGATAAGTATACGAAGTTTGAAAGTCTTTCCGTACCAAAAACACTACATAAAACATAAATGAAAACTGGCGCCCCCGTTTTAAAATAGATCCCAATTCTTTACAATCGATTAATTTAGATCATGTAAGAACTTAATGATATGTGATAAAAAAGTGGTCTTTGAATTTAGTAATAATTCTCTAATGCATAGTTTGAATAATGTTGGTTGTATTAGGAGGCAAAAACTATTTGAATATTATCTGTCATGTCAGCAGGTTAAGATAGCAATCTTGGAATAAAAGAAATTGAACAATTAACATCTTTTATTCATTATTTTTAAAAATATTTTACTGAACTGAAAACATGCAATATACTACAAAAGAAAACCAAAAAACTAAGATGAAACAAAAATTTTGTATGAAAGCTATTTTTCTGTAGTATTCAGTTGAGGACACCTTGAATATGCTATTAGATTTTATTTATTGACCAGGTTATTGAGGTCTCTTAGACAATAAAATTCTTATCTGCTTTATTAAATCATTCTTATCATGAGTTTCATTAACAAGTGTTATATACAAGTAGAACGTACTTTATCTCTTAGAGTTTGCAGGTGACAGTGTAACTACAATCTGTTACCACTCACAGAACTATCTAATGGTCCCCATTTAACTGATATCACTTTTCAACAGTCTCTCACCTCTATCAATGTTGACAGCCATGGAAAACAGAATATGTCTAGATTACTACCTTTGACCTGTAATAGAGCTTGAGAATAAACCAAAAGCTACTGCATCTCCCCATACTACCACCATCACTACTGCTGCTGCTGCTATCCCCCCATCTCAGTTTGATGAGATTTTTCTGGCGGTTTGGCAAATTTCATGGCAATTCTGCATACTGTCATAGAGTAAAATATTTAAGAAACAAAAGCTATGTAATTAGAAAATTAAAATAATTTCCATAAGGTACTTATTGTTTATAAAAATATGTGCCCAGCGTCGCCTTTCTGGCACTTGTGCTCGTGGCATGTGTAAGGACTTTCGAGCGAGATCGTTGCCAGTGGCCCTGGACTGGCTCTTGTGCGGGTGGCACATAAATTACACCATTTTGAGCGTGGCCGTTGCCAGTACCGCCTGACTGGCCTTCGTGCCGGTGGCACGTAAAAGCACCCACTACACTCTTGGAGTGGTTGGCGTTAGGAAGGGCATCCAGCTGTAGAAACTCTGCCAAATCAGATTGGAGCCTGGTGTAGCCATCTGGTTTCACCAGCCCTCAGTCAAATCGTCCAACCCATGCTAGCATGGAAAGCGGACGTTAAACGACGACGATGATGATGATGATGATGATGAAGAAATATAAATATTTATGATTTATAATATGAACAATGTATACATGTATACATTGCTGATAATTATGGTTTCAAATTTTAGCACAAAGCCAGCAATTCTGGGTGGAGAGGTAAATCAATTACATCGAACCCCCATCCCCAGTGTGTGCTCAACAGGTACTTATTTTATTGATCCCAAAAGGATGAAAGGCAAAGTCGACCTCGGTGGAATTTGAACTCAGAGCATAAAGGTGGATGAAATACTGGTATGCTAACGATTCTGCCAGCTTGCCACCTTGTGTAGTTTATAAAAACGATTTCAAATTTTGGCACAAGGCCAGCAATTTTGGGGCATTATATTGACCCCTGTGCTCAACTGGTATTTATTTTATCAACCCTGAAAGGATGAAAAGCAAAGTTGGCCCCGGTGGCATTTGAACTCAGAACGTAGAGACAGATGAAATGCCACCAAGCATTTTACCCAGGGTGCTAATGATTCTGCTAGCTCACCACCTTAACTTGAGTTCATATTAAAAACAGATAAAGGAAAACAGTTATCTTGGATATCACACTGATTTATCACATGTAAGTTTCCTGGAGCCACTTATTCATGACAGATAAATCAAATGACGTAATGAAAAATTTAACCCTTTCTTTACTGTATTTATTTTGAGATGCTCTGTGTTTCTTTCAGTTAATTTTAAATATAACAAATAATTTAGTAAAATAATTTAGTTATCATTTAGCTAGTGTTAGAAACATAAATTGTGACTAAGGTTTGGTGGAAGATTTTAATTCAAAACTTAGGAAAACAAGACGTATACAATCCTGCCTACAAAGCCAGAGGTGATTTCAGCTGAGTTGGTTTCGAAAGGGTTAATATTCTGTCCAGGAAACACTATTGCCATAAGTTACATAGGTCTGGCAAATCATCAATCACTTCAATCTTTGATCATGATCTAGTAACCTGAGGTCTATCTTAGCCATTCTCTAGATATCAGCAGTATATTACTGTGTTTTACCCAATGCAGTAATATACTGCTAATGATATTATTTACTACTACTACTACTACTACTATTGCTGCTGCTGCTGCTACTACTACTACTACTACTACTACTACTACTACTACTACTACTACTACTACTACTACTATTACTACTACTACTACTACTACTACTACTACTACAACAACAACAACATAGCTGTCCTTCAATATCTCATCTGCTTTCTGCAGTCATTTATCTTCCCCGCCTTATCACCCCACTAACTCATGTGTCATTAGTCATCCGTCAGCCTAAACCTCAACCCTACCCAATTTTTACAGTTGTCACCCACTCTTCCCACTTCCCTGATTCCCCTTACTTATCATCCCTCAACATTTGTTCTTCATTATATTCACCCACTCATTCACTCCTTATCTTTAACCATCTCTCATTTTCCCACGTCTCATTCTCATCACATGTCTACTCTATCAGTACACTCACCAACACGTGTACACTTCATTTCATGTCTTTAATCTCCACCATTTCACCTACAATGTCCAGCTTTTCTCAGCTTTCCTGTGATTCACCGATTGTGTGTTTTAATATACAATCCTGCCTAACATTATTTACATTTGACGGATATTTGTCCTCATCTTGTTTGTTGTTAACGCAACGTTTCAGCTGATACACCCTCCAGCCTTCATCAGGTGTCTTGGGGAAATTTCAAACCTGGGTTCTCATTCCTAAGGTATTTTTGAGCTGGCAGAAACGTTAGCACGCCAGGCAAAATGCTTTGCGGTATTTCGTCCGTTTTTACATTCTGAGTTCAAATTCCACTGAGGTCGACTTTGCCTTTCATCTTTTCGGGGTCAATAAATTAAGTACCAGTTGCGTACTGGGGTTGATATAATTGACTGAAAAAATCTGTTATCTCTCTCTCTCTCTCTACACCGTCGCTAGAAGGGGACTTAACTCATGCTCCAATTTGAAAATTGTTAGAATTTATGGTTTAAAATTATTGTTAGAATTTATGGTTTAAAATTTATGGTTGATGGTTGACAAATTCCTACCATATTTTGTTATGTCCCTGTACAAATCATACAGGGGTCAATGAAATATGTCCTAGTCAATTGGGTCCCATTTGCATGGTTATGTGCTTTTATTTTGATATGAAGTCACCAATGTTGTGCCCATATGGTTGTGATGCATGTGCCTGGTGTGTCCTTATCAGACTGGTAGTCATGACAGGTATATTGAGCTTTGTATATTTGTACCCCTGTGTCACTTTGATAGCATGTGCTACTCTCTCACTCAATAATAATAATAATGATAATAATAATAATAATAATAATAATATTTCTATTTTCAGAGTCCCTGCTTCCAGAATGCATTCAGCATCTGAAGTGTTGGTTAATTTAGACCCAACCCAGGCCAAACTTATGTCAGAGGAGTGCATTCTTGTGGACGAGATGGACCGAGTTCTGGATAAAGCCACAAAACAGGAGTGCCATCTTATGGCAAATATTAACAAAGGTAAATTCTGCAGTTGAAGGGTAGATGGTTCATCATGTTTCTTTGTTATTAAGATCATATAAATAAATAATGTTAACTTTATTGATGATAAATCGGAAACTCAAACAGGCTTGGCTTTCTATGTTCTCGCATGATTATTGTATATCAGAAAAAGCATTATGAGTGGTGGGGTTGGCAAAAAGTGTTAAGAAGTTTGTTGAAATAAATGTCATGTGTATCACATGATAAAATAGCCATTATTTTGACTATGAAGAAAGAAGGGATAAACTTATTAGTAAATATAAGGTTGTAGTATTTGGCAAATATAAATACCAGTAAATTTGAGTTTAATATGAGTATATAGTCCTTAATATATATAAGCTGTATCTTTTGCTTGAATCCTTTAGCATTTAAACCAGCCAAATCTGGCCAAAATATTCTACATGTTTTATGTTCAAACCACCCAGATTGAGTCTTTCACACTTACCTTACAATGTCATTCTAAAAATATATAACCACATCATCAAAATTTTGAAGGTACAAGAAAATGCCTGATTAATTCAAAACAATGTCAGTAAATAAGAATTATGATATAATTTATATTTGAATGCTAAAGGGTTAATTGTGTTGGCTAGCTTCATATAAGATTAATAACTGTAACAAAGATGAGTACATATACAATTAAATTGATATATATTTGGTCTGGTTATGCTATTAGACCCACAAAGACCTTTTATAAGTTTGGAATGAGGATCAAACCATTCTATTTTGTTGTTATTTATTAGTTTACTTCTCTTCCCATTCATAATCTACCCTGTGTTGGAACAGTCAGAATTATAATATAGATTATAAGAGAAAACTTCTATTATAATTACTACTATTTACACTATGAAGCATTGTTGGCAAGTAATACAAGTTCCTATACAAAACCTGTATTAGTTTTATGTATGAACAGTATGAGCATTGTATTAGAGAAACTGGATGACTTTTACTTATGAGTTCAGGAAAGGATATCTTCACTAGAAAAGTAGTGGCATGGTCAGCTTATAACAAACTGGCTAATATTTGGACATCTGTCTGAAGATAATCCTTTGAAATTAATAGAAGAAAGAGAGACAGGAAATTTCATAAAACCATCTAAATTAAACCAGTATAAATGGAGGTTGAATTTTATATGGTGACTTTTGGCTTTATCTTTTCTTTTACAGGAATGCTGCATCGAGCCTTCAGTGTATTTTTATTCAATTCCAATGGGGAACTTTTGCTCCAACAGAGATCTTCAAAAAAAATTACATATCCAAGTATGTCAACAGATTTTGTTCCCCCTTATATTAAAATATGTAAAATTTAGTTTCTTTTTCTTTTGCAGGCATTGCTTCCATCTCTAACCAAATTGCCATCCAACCATTTCCATTATGGTCCTTGCCCATGGTGTTAAAAGCCCCTTTTATTTATATATTAAATATCCTGTTGTACATCAATCAATTAAGGATTTTTGTCATTGTAAAAGTGGTTGTTATCTGATTTAAAGACATTAGGCATTTTTTCATATTTATATTATCTAGCTCACTTCATATTTTATATTACCCTCAAATGCTGGGAGTTTCTCATCTTCAAAATAGAGATTCATTTACTTTCATTAAATTGAATTCTGATTACAGTACCTATGCTTAGAGATCTAGGAGAATAAGTTGATCAATTGTGATAGATGTTAGATTTATTGTCAGCTTTACCTGCTGTAACTCTGGTAGATTAAGTATGCATTAAGTTTAATAAAGAAATGTATCATTGATGGGTTTAAACTGGAATGGGAAAGTTGAATTACTACTAGGATCAAGGTATATTCACTAGTCTTGAGGGTCAACACACATTCATCATGTGTCAGTTTTTCTACTTCAATCATTGAATTGATCTTAGCTGGAATATCCACTCTATGGTCTTCTAACTCAGACTTCATTCTAGTATTACAAACTTGGATTCTTTGTGGTGGGCATATATCAGAAATGGCACTGGGATCCACATGAAATAAAATTAGTTCAGTAAATATATCCTCAGATAAAACACACTGCCTACATAGTAATTGTTGTAATCTAATAGACAGAGCAGGGTTCTAGGTTACTCAGTAGACTTGTTTTACAAACTAATTTCTAGGCATAGTAACAATGCAAAGATAGAATTGATAATGTGAAGATACCAATTTGTGGCTATGAACTAAGAGATCAAAGAGCACATGATTGTCACAGAAATCATTATCACTATCATAGAATTGTTTAAACATTTCTACATATGTGCTATATTTTGATGATGTTTGTGTGGATATGTCATTTCGTTTGTGCAAGTTGTTTGTCTTTTCCATTGCAAACAACTCAGCATAAGCCCTTGGAGAAGCATCTGCACCAGTGGTTCACAACTGGGGTCCATATAGCCCTTGGAGATCCTTATAAGATTTTGTTAAAATTTATAGGCTATAAATTAGTTATACTTTTGTAATAGAAAAATATTTAAAGTTTTTATTATTCAATTCCTAATAATAATTATGAAAATACAGCAGGATTTTTTTTTATATACATCGAATGGTTTTGGAGGTTCAGTTGAGTAAAATAGAAATCAAAGGGGTCCGAAGGCAAAAAATAATTGTGAACCTCTGCTGTATGTAGTCACTTGACCAACTTAGTTGTGATGTGGAGAATTGTACTTTTTGTCTGAGAGGAACAGAGTTATGTCCCTTGATCTACAGCACTCTAGCTGTAGTCGACCAGTAGAAAATAACCATGTTATACATTAGTAAAGAATACAAATAGTGGACTGTGTTTTACGATGTGAGAAAGGAGAGAAGTCCAAAATTTCAGATGCACCCATTTCTCAAATAATGAAAATAAGGTTCACCTACTTGGCATCTTGGACAAGTGTCTTCTACTATAGTCCTAGGCCAACCAAAACTTTGTGAGTGAATTTGGTAGGCAGAAACTGAAAGCAGCCCATCATGTGTGTGTGTGTGTGTGTGTATGTGTATGTGTCTTCGTATCTGTGTTTCTTACTACTGGTTGACAACCGGTGTTGGCTTGTTTACATCCCTGTAACTTAACGATCAGCAAAAGAAACCTATAGAATAAGTACCAAATTAAAAAAAAAACAAAAACAAACAAGTCGATTTGTTTGACTTAAACCCTTCAAGATGGTGTCCCAGTACGACCATAGTCAAATTAGTGAAACAAGTAATAAAAAAAATAAAAAATACCTGGTGAAAATATTTCCTTTCTCTCCGAGGGTCTTGACTGAATTGTCAAATTTCTCTTTTTCCTCACAGAATAAAAGCATATTCCACTGTTTGAAATAGCTGTAGTAAATCCCGAACTTACGAGTACAGCTCAGCTGTGTGTTTAAAGCTTTTCCCACTGTCCTCCCATTGCTGAACATCAGCTCACACCATGTTTGTATTAGAATCTTCAAGTGACAGTTGTTTCTTGTCCTGGTTTTATTTTATTTCCTCAATAGTCATTTTATATCTACAACACAGTCATAATCACAGATGTCCTGATAACCATGCAATCACAACAATTCAGTTATATATATCATTGCTATTATGCAAAAGTGTAAGTCCAAAACGTTGCTTTTTCAGAAAATGGAAAAATAGTTTCATGTTGCACGTGTAAACCGAAATATGAAATTGACAAAGGAAAGTTTGAGATGGAGATGTAGAAGGCCGTGTAGAAAGTAGAAAAGTTTGAGAGGCGACACATTCTTTGTCAATAGTAACCTGGATGTAAGGGAAATTTAGCATATACTCTTTTACTTGTTTCAGTCATTTGACTGCGGCCATGCTGGAGCACCGCCTTTTAGTCAAGCAAATCGACCCCAGGACTTATTCTTTGTAAGCCTAGTACTTATTCTATCGGTCTCTTTTGCCGAACCGCTAAGTTACGGGGACGTAAACACACCAGCATCGGTTGTCAAGCAATGGTGGGGGGACAAACACAGACACACAAACACACACACATATATATATATACACATATACGACGGGCTTCTTTCAGTTTCCGTCTACCAAATCCACTCACAAGGCTTTGGTCGGCCTGAGGCTATAGTAGAAGACACTTGCCAAAGGTACCACGCACTGGGACTGAACCCGGAACGATGTGGTTGGTAAGCAAACTACTTACCACACAGCCACTCCCTCCGTGACATGTGCGCAGTTGTTCCACTTTTTTCCAGAAAAAATGTTTTTAAAAGTTTTTAGAGGTTTAAAGTTTGATAGTTTTCACGCAACCAGGAAACAGGATTTGGAAGCTGTCATTTTGTGCGTGACAGCACGTCTTATCAAATTGTAAACAAAGCAAATAAATTAGAGTGTGTATGTGGGGGGGGGGGTAATTGAAATTAAAAACGTTTTTTTTTTTTTGTTTTTTTTTGCTAAATCGTAATGTCCGATATCGAAAACATCAATCTAAACAAAAATTACTGGTTTAAAAGTTATGGGGGAGGGGTGGTTTCCAAAGAAATACCGAAGTAAGTACTTGTGTCTGTTTGACTAAAACTTCAGCATGGTTGCTGTTCACATCTCTCTCTCTCTCTTTCTCTCTCTCTCTCTCTTTCTCTCTCTCTCTCTTTCTCTCTCTCTCTCTTTCTCTCTCTCTCTCTCTCTCTCTCTCTCTCTCTCTTCTATCTCTCTCTCTCTCTCTCTCTCTCTCTTTCGTACGGCAAGCAGCATATTTGATTCCCAAAACTCAGTAAAGATACTATTAAAACCAGAAAATTGTAAGTAAATTTGTATTAATAACAACACTTAAATATATTGAATGAATGTGTTTAAAGCTAAGTGAAATTCTTCGTCCCATTTCACTGTTAATATTCATTAATTTGTCACCTGGCGATCGTAAAAAACGAGAAGGAAACGAAGAAATGTCACTGAAAAATGCAAATTCTTTTAATGTAATTCTTCCTCGATATGCTTGCAAGGTTGTAGATTACAACTGTTTGATAACTTCGAGGGAAGAAATTGTGGAGGGAACTTAGATTATTCTTTCTTCAGCCGCTCCGACTTTGTTACCTCTCAAGTTCCGTAACTTAAATCTTTTCCACTTCCCTTTTTTTCTTTCCCTCTCCTGAATTCAAAAGCTTGAAACGGCAACATTGCGTAATCTACGTTCTCGAAAATGTATCTCTGCAGAATATCATTTAAAAATATAGATTTTAAGGATATCTATGAAGAAACAAAGTCGTGAGATAGCAGTATGATCGCCCCCCCCCCCATTAAAAAAATTGTGATGTTATTTTATTAACGAGCGTATCTCTGCAAAATTCCAGGGGAAAAAAATGCATTTTTTAGAAAGTTTTGAAGAAACATACAACCAATCAGAGCTCAACTATCAAACTAATTTGGGAGCTCATAAGAAGTGATGGGCGATAAGATAAGGTCACTTGGGTAAGGAGTGACCATGCTTCTTTTCTCTTTTAAGAATGGTTTTCTTCCTTTTATATCTCTGAAGAATGGTTATACAGCTTCAATATGATTACCATTTTAATTTCATTCATATAAGTTACATAATCATGACAGCTATAAGACTTTGTCCTTTCTTTGGTCTCTAGATATCATTTAAAATTTTTAATTGTTGATATGACATAGTGTGTCACATGTGTTTGTATATTGTCTTTATTCTCCTTTTGGTTGAAAAATAAACAGGTTAATTAACAGAGTACAGTGTCTACAAGTTGATGAGTACCACATATTCCCCTCCATTTTCTTATTGCTATATATAGGTTGCCCCTGGGAGCTCCTCTATGCTGATGACCTTGCACTAATTGCGCAGTCACTATCAGAACTAGAGAAGTTTAAGGTGTGGAAGCAAGGACTAGAATCGAAGGGCCTTAGAGTCAACCTAGCAAAAACCAAAATCCTAATAAGTAGGAAGGTAGATAAAACACAAGCCCCTTCAGGTAGATGGCCCTGCTCAGTATGCAGTAAAGGAGTAGGTAGTAACTCTATAAGATGTACCCGGTGTAAGCTATGGACACATAAGAGGTGCAGCAATATCAAAGGCAGATTAACTACAAAGTTAGTCTTTGAATGTGGCAGATGTTCAGGTGCAATAAACACTGTAAACAAACAGGAAACAACTTCTATCTCATTCCAGGGAGAAAAACTAGAGGTAGTTGATAGCTTCCGCTATCTGGGTGACCAAGTTAGTAGTGGGGGTGGGTGCGCTGAAAGTGTAACTGCTAGAATAAGAATAGCCTGGGCCAAGTTTAGAGAGCTCTTACCTCTGCTGGCGACAAAGGGACTCTCACTCAGGGTAAAAGGCAGACTGTATGACGCATGTGTACGAACAGCCATGCTACATGGCAGTGAAACCTGGGCTGTGACTGCTGAGGACATGCGTAAGCTCGCAAGGAATGAAGCCAGTATGCTCCGCTGGATGTGTAATGTAAATGTGCATACCCGTCAGAGTGTAAGTATCTTGAGAGAAAAGCTGAACATAAGAAGCGTCAGTAGTGGTGTGCAAGAGAGACGATTGCGCTGGTTTGGACATGTGGTGAGAATGAATGAGGATAGCTGCGTGAAAAAGTGCCACTCCCTAACAGTTGAGGGAACCCGTGGAAGAGGTAGGCCCAGGAAGACCTGGGCTGAGGTGGTGAGGCAAGACCTTCGAACATTGGGCCTCACCGAGGCGATGACTACTGACCGAGACCTTTGGAAATGTGCTGTGCGTGAGAAGACCCGGCAAGCCAAGTGAGATCGTTGCCAGTGCCCCTGGACTGGCCCTTGTGCGGGTGGCACATAAGATGTACCATCCTGAGCGTGACCGTTGCCAGTACCGCCTGACTAGCCTTGTAGGGTTTTCGAGCGAGATTGTTGCCAGTGCCCCTGGACTGGCTCTTGTGCGGGTGGCACATAAAAGACACCATTTCGAGCGTGGCCGTTTTCGTGCGGGTGACACGTAAAAGCACCCACTACACTCTCTGAGTGGTTGGCGTTAGGAAGGGCATCCAGCTGTAGAAACTCTGCCAAATTAGATTGGAGCCTGGTGTAGCCATCTGGTTGCACCAGTCCTCAGTCAAATCGTCCAACCCATGCTAGCATGGAAAGCGGACATTAAACGATGATGATGATGATGATGATGATTCCATTTCTTTTTACATTAGCAACAGTTCCAGCTTAACAATAATACTTTGTTGGGTGCATAAAATCATAACTCCATGATACTTTCAGTCATAAATATTTTGTGCAAAACTGTCATATGTGAGACTCACTACACTTTTGAAAAGTGCTTTTAACCGTTGTACTACACTTTGACAATTTTCACCTGAAGCAGCTGGAGATACGATATTTTGACCAAAAGAACCGGCTATTGCAAGCAGAATTAAATATTGAAAAAAAACGCATTTGGCCAAGTTTGGAGATACGACAGTTTAACATAATAGCAGCGTTTTTTTTGTTTTTTTTGTTTGTTTTTTTTGTAGCAATAAAGTTTTGTCCCCTACCATGTGTGACAACCAGTGTTAGTGTGTTTACATCTCTGTAAGTAAGGGGTTCAGCAAAAGAGACTGATAGAATAATTATGCTTTAAAAAGAAATTAGTACTGGGGTTGATTCATTCGACTAAAATTCTTCAAGGTGGTGCCCCAGCTTGGCTGCTACCAAACAGGTATTTGTTTTTGACCTATAAATATTGGTTCCAAATTTTGGCACAAGGCCAGGATTTTGTAGGGAGAAAGTAAGTCAATTACATTGATCTCAGTGTTCAACTGGTACTTATTTTATCAACCCCGAAAGGAAGAAAAGCAAAGTCGGTCTTGGTGGAATTTGAACTCAGAACATAAAGATGGATGAAATGCCACCAAAGTTTTGTGAGTGAATTTGGTAGATGGAAACTGAAAGAAGCCCATTGTATATGTGTGCGGTGTGTGTTTGTCCCCACCACTGCTTGATAACTGGTGTTGGTGTGTTTACATTTCCATAACTTAGCAGTTTGGCAAAAGACACCAATGGAAAAAGTACCCAGCTTAATAAAAAATAAATACTGGTGTTGATTTGTTCAGCTAAAATTCTTCATGGTGGTGTCCCAGCATGGCCACAGTCTAATGTAAAAGATGAAAGATATAATATGTATATGTATGTTGGGGGGACTCCGAAAGGGGTCTCAGGGAGTAGTGTCCCTACCTTCCTGAGCTAGTTTTCCACCACATTTCTTAAAAGTCGTGGTAGAGGCCTTGGTCTTGGGACCACTCATGTCTAGAAACTGATGTTGGGGCTAAGCAAGGGCATGCTCCCCATCCAGTTCCAAAAAGCCTCATGATAGCAAAGGAGAATGGGCACCAGCCAATCCAAAGTTTGGGGTGGGCTGCACCTGCCTACCTCGGTTGCTATGGCATTGAGGTAGATCCGGTCACCCCCATTAATGGGTACAAAACCCAGATTTAAAACACTGGATGATGATGATGATGTATGTATGTATGTGTATATATATATATAGTCTTGACGATACAGTTTCATATGTGTACGGTGACAACAACTTAGTGGTTATGCAATTAAATGAATTGAGTCATTAAAAAGTGTGTTGATCAGGACCGAGTACAGCAATGATGAAAAATTGTTAGTTACTGGTAGAGCAACATCTAATTAACTTGGTCACCTGTGGCTATTTCTATTAGTGTGTAACAAACCCTCAAGAATATATTAGACTTGTGCACTGTGAGTTCTGAAGCTGGTCTCAACGTCTGTTTCGATGTAGGTTGAAGTAAATAATAAATTAACCATTATCAAGGTCACAAAAAAGATTAACAGACCATGACCAGTTTGCTGTTGGTTTCCACTTCTTATTGGTTGCTATAGCAACCAGTTGTGTAGTGGAGCAAGAGACTTTCCTGAAAATCAGCACCGAAGCTGGTCAAACTACTTCAATGATCAATCATAATTTTGGATCAATATAAAAGATTGTACATTTATATTACTGTCATTGCTTTGTTAGTTATTGCTGTTGTACTCTTGATTTTGGGGATGACTTCATTCTGTATTATTATTATTATTATTAATAATATTATTATTTACAGAAAGGTGATGAGCTGGCAGAGTTATCAACATGCCGGACAAAATGCTTTGCAGTGTTTCATCTGTCTTTATGCTGTAAGTTCAAATTCCGCTCAGGTCAACTTTGCCTCTCATCCTTTTGGAGTCGATGAAATTAGTACCAGTTGACTCACCTCCTTCCCCCAAATTGTGCCTTTAGTAAAAAAGATTAATATTATTATTGACAGATTTGTTTGGGCACCAAATAAAATGCCTTGTGGTATTTATTTCAGCTCTTTACATTCTGAATTCAAATCCTGCTGCAGTTAACTTTGCCACTCATTTTTGGGGATACATAGAATTAAATACTAATTAAATAATGGGGTCTACATAGCCATCTACTCGCTCCTTTCAAAATTGCTGGCCTTGTGCCAAAATATGAAACCATTATTATTAATGTTGTTGTTGTTGTTGTTAGTAGTAGTAGTAGCAGCGGCAGCAATAGAGGTGATGATACAGTACTGAAAACTAGGTCTTTAATTTGTTCTGTTCTTATCAAATACAGTTTTAAGTGCCCACCACCACCACTACTACCAGAAGACTTTCCTACAGAGGGTATTAGGTGTCGCAGAGTAAAATAATGTTTTTCTCTTGAGCCGAATGAAGGAACTTCTATGTGGTTGCTTGATGTGCTAGAAAAACCAGTCAAATCTCTCCTTAGGCCACATCATACTGTCTTTAAGAAAATAAAGACATGTTGGATAATGTAGTTATAAATAGCTTGGGAAAAGTGGGGTTGTTTATAGCTGGAGCAATTTTAATCATACGTCTGCAGGATTGGATTTGACCTTGGGCTAATCATGAAGAACAACAGTTTGTCTTTTCTTTCAGAACATGAAGAAAACATTGCAAGTGAAAGGCATCAACAGTCTCAATGAACTTCCTTACATTTCTAGAGAGTTGATGTGTGTGTGTGTGTGTGTGTGTGTGTGTGTGTACAAGCTCACATGCACATACATTCTACAATGATCAATTCTCCCCAGCACTGTTTTAAGTGGGTAGACAGTTACTATGTGAGGGACCTCTCATATTTTCCACTTATTTCTTATTCATGTGATTATCAAACATTACGCACGCACGCACGCACACACACGCACACACACACACACACACACACATCACTGCTGATATCACTAATGAACAAGTTTACTGATGACCTGTATACTACACACATTATTTTCATCTGAACAGTTTTAGTTAGATTTCATGTTATCAACTTATCATCATTAACATCATTGTCTTATGTCTGCTTTCTGTGCTTGCATGGGTTGGATAGTTTGTTCCGGCATTCTTAACTGATGGATCAGAGAACAACATCTTCATCATAAATTTCATTTTAGCTTGATTTTTATGGCTCTAGGCCCTTCCCAACATCAACCATTTTACACAGTGGGTTGCATTTTTCATGCAACAATCTGAGAGATTGTTATGTCTTTGACAAGACTAAAGGGGTTCACTGTCACTGAACCCCACACTGAAGAGTGCTCTGGGTGTATTTTACCATGGCTTTAGCATTAGGGAAGATTGGAGTGAGAGCATGATGGGTAAGCAAGGTATGAATGGTGAGGGTGAATGATGGATGTCAGTACCAAATAGCTTGGACAGGAGTATATGTTCTATGTTCAAACTGGCCAAATTCAGCCTCTCACACCTGCCATATAATGTCTTTTTAGAATAGACATCTCAAAGTTGGAAGATAATGCATCATTAATTCGAAATAATGTGCATTAATAAGCATTAGATTAATAAAAATAAATTATGTCAGTATGTTAAATGTTACCATTAGCTATATATTATTTTGGTAAAATTTTCTCAAAAAAAAAAAAGAAAGATGTTATCTAGAGATGTCATGGATTAAAATATAGGCATTAAGGAGAGGGGAATCACTTTGAAATACATTGATGTATTGATTATTTTTACTTTTGCTTACATGTATATTCAATTTGAAGTCTTGGAATTGTTGTTTCTTTTTTTATGCTGATTCTTATGTCACAGACTATGTTCTTGCACTGCTCACACCTTTCCAAGGAAGGGTGGCAGACACAGAAAAGAGCTTGATACAGATCCACATTCATTCATACAATACTGCCTCTCTAACAAGATCATCTGTTCACAAGATTTTTTTTAAAGAATACATTTGTAGAAGTGCAGAAGTAAGCCAGAGTGGCACTAGCACCTTTTATTTAACTTCTGCAGACTTAATCCGATTAATACTTTCAGTATTAAGTAAAGAAATAATCTGCCAATACTAATTTGAGAATAAACTCCCAAATCTGTTAGTGAGCAGAATAAATCAAATACATCTTCAGGTGTGTCTTCTCTCATCTGTTATTAATTCTGTTTTTCTAATTTCAGACCATATCACAAATACTTGTTGTAGTCATCCTCTCTTTAAAGAAGCTGAATTAGAAGAAAATGATGCAATTGGTGTTCGGAGAGCTGCACAAAGGAAACTACAACATGAGTTGGGTATTCCACCAGAGCAGGTGAGATTGGAAATTATAAATTATTTCCTTATTATATTTTATTCATCATCATCATTTAACGTCCATTTTCCATGCTGGCATGGGTTGGAGGCTTGACAGGAGCTAGTGGACAAGGGAAGGGAATGGATCAGGGATGAAACACTGCAGTGTACTATGAGAGAAGGGGATCCGTGATTGAAGATGTGGGAAGTACTGAAGTCAGATCATAGGATACTGGACCTCAAAGATGGGATGACAAAATTACTGGGGTAAGAAGCATTATGTTATACAGAAAATCAGCAACATTAACATGGAAAGTAGACAATAGAATGATGATGATTTGCATGGATGAGCTTGTTCAATCAATCCTGTTGAATTGAACAAATTTGCTGGAATGCAGAGAGTCTCTGAGGTTGAATTTCCATTCTTTGAAGCATGAAAACCATTTCTGTACAGTTGTTTCAGTAATAGTGCCTTCTCTGTACACAGCACAAATGTCTCAAGAAGCTTTGACAGCTTGCTTGAAAGCAGAGAGAAACAGTTATCGAAAATGCTAATTTTTTTTCTCTTTGTCACTCCATCATCATATGTCTGAAAATAGGATAAAATTTATTCAAATTTCAAAAATGTTAAAGCAAAGTGGCAGAGGAAGAATAGAGCTACAAAAAAGAAAAAAAAACATAACATTTTATGATAAAAATATTTTTCTTGTTTATTTAAATAACATTGAAAAAGAAATGAATGAAATTACCTAACAATTCAATATTTATTATAACATTAGCATTAACTATCTTTTCTCTCACCTTGGTTTCCATAGGTACCACTTGAAGACATTCATTACATCACTAGAATGCACTACAAAGCTGGAAATGTTCCCCTTGATGGTAAATGGGGAGAACATGAAATTGATTATGTTTTATTTATTAAGAAAAACGTTGACTTAAATCTCAATCCTAACGAAGTGAAAAGTACCATGTATTTAAACTGTGATGGAGTGAAAGATTTGATGAGTAAGTTCTAGTTTGGCTTTTTAACACCTCCACTCTTCATCTCTCTATATATTATTGGAGATAATGATATAAACATTATTCTTGTCTTGGTTTTTTTACTTTCTTCTTTCTTTCTGGGTCAATAGGTTACCTGTGCCCAGACTGTAGCAAATGCTTTCATTGTTAAATATAACCTATAATATTAACTACAATATTAACTATAATAACACTGTCCATGCAAGAAATTATTGCTATTGACAGATTTGGAAGAATGTCAGATAAAAATGTTGTTGGGTATTCAGTTGCTCCTGTGTACACTCAGAGTTGACTTTGCCTTTCATACTTCATGAACAGATAGAAAAAGTGCTGGGATAACCTCCACCCGCACTCTTCCACCTCCTCCTCCTCCCAATAGAAAAAAAATAACAGTTGAACACTTGGGTCGATGTAATCAACTTACCCCATCTCCAAAATTGCTGGCCTTGTGCCAAAATTTGAAACCAATATCATAGATATTGTTGTTGGGGGCCTTGTGTCATCAATATATCATAACCTTATCAACAGGATTCAGTCTACTCTCCAAATGTTTTGTTCTTTGCCCATGCTGGAATTCAGAAGGAATGACTAAATAACCTATATAACCTTCCTTTTCTTTTCTCTTCTTTCTTTCAGAAAATTTCCGGGACCGTGGTATCCTTTTGACTCCATGGTTCCAGTTAATTGTGGATAATTTCTTGTTCCAGTGGTGGGACAATTTGCAATGTCTTAACACGCAGTACGACCATAAAACTATTTATCGACTGTCAAAGACATGAAGACTCCTGTAGAACCTTTGTTAATATTACAACAGTTCTGATAACATCAACTCAATTCCAAGATTGCGACGTCCATACTTAACTGCCTCAGCAATTCATATTTTATAATCTTTACATTTAATTTTTTTTTCTCTGTTATTTTCCTTTTTTCTTTTGTTTTCTTTATCAAATAGATAGAATGAAATATTAATTTGATTTTGTTTTGATAATATTTTATCTTGATTATGTGTGTAAATAGTTTTAAAGAATCAAGTTAGGTAAAACTGGCAAATCATGTGATAAGAACTTTGAATTGAGGCCAAGTTTTTAGTGACAGATCAGTGAAAAATTTAGCAGCAATATATAAAGTAAGGACAGTAAACAGTGATCGAACTTTCAACCATTCTACTGGGTGAAGTAGAAAGGTTTTTGCCTTTTATAAGACCCTCACCCTCATTATCCACCCACACACCACAGCAAGACTATTAAGGCTATCTACTGCTCCAACAACAGTAGATGTTGAGAGAAATATAGACAATTGTTCATTACTGTATTAATTGTTACTCTACTAATTATTTTGTTGTAAATGTTATTTTGGGGAACAGTGCTTTAATATTGTCATTAGACCCTCTGTTACTTCTATGATGCTGCTGCTATTGATGATGATGAGGAGGGGGAGGAAGGTATTAATAATAACTTAGATCATAAACTTAGAGCTGGTGTCTGATTTTTAAAACCTGTCTTTATATTGCTACCATTCTGTCAAAGGATTGATTGATAATTATATTTTACTATTTTCATGGAGAAAACTGATCATATTGTCATGAGTTCAAGCCACTCTATAGCTAATTATTGTGTATATCTCTGGGTAACATACTTTTGTATATTATAGTTTACCAGACTGGCAGCAGGTTCTATCCTTAAATCAGTGGGTAGGATTACAAGGGCATCTGTCAGTATAAACAATTATCCTGAGAAACAAACCAGATGAAGAAAAAAGAATGTAATATAGTTGTGTACATTGTCTTGTATATAAACAATATTTTTCTATATTGAACTTCTTTAAGAATAGACTCGATGTCTGTAACAATAGACACATTTGTATTGGAAGTTGAGAGTTTATTTTGTATTTTTATAAATTCTTGGTAGAATTGGTAAAGATCAGCTCATTGCTTAACATTCAAAAATTGTTGTTTGATATAAAATATTCCAGTGATTGGAGATAGAAGCATCTCTTTTTGAATGAGACTTGGTTCTG
The DNA here is from genome assembly GCF_046866305.1 of Octopus bimaculoides. NCBI lineage: Eukaryota > Metazoa > Mollusca > Cephalopoda > Octopoda > Octopodidae > Octopus > Octopus bimaculoides. The sequence goes on along the minus strand of NC_142936.1, from coordinate 82,917,546 downwards.
TAAATGATTTAATTTCTTTACTTCAGCTGTACCAATTACTGAAACATTCTTTTACCACTACAGAGCATGAAAAATAAACTCCTTACTTTTTGTTCTCTCATAGTTTCTTGTCTCTGTTATGTTTACCATCTTATAAATGAAATCTTTATCTCTGTTTACTCTCTGAATGGTGAAGTGACAACATTTCAAATGTAATATTAAACAGACATTAAAAACTTATTACAAAGATTTTTCTTTTGTTTGGTAATCCAGAGAGAAAATTTTAGTGTCTGCAATACTAAAATTTCTGCTTCAGAAATTCATATGGACTCTAATAATATATTTTTTATGTCTCATTTCTAAACTTTAAAACCTTCTCCTACTACACTTCTCTGTTTGATAAAATAATTTATTTTCATTTAATCACAAATTAAATAAATATCTTGATTCTGTTTCTTACTTTTCTTACTGGAACTATTTTTTTATTGGTGTTTTAACTTAATGTTACTGTGTGGCCTTTTAATTTTTAATGAAACTTCCAAATCATGTCTTTTAAACTAAAAAAAAAATCCCTTGGAAAAGCAAGTAAGGGCTGATAACAAGAAGCGCACCTGCCCATACAAATCCTACCTGACTTTCATTCGACCTAACTTATATTAGCTGGGCTGATGCATGAATGTGCCATGTGAGTGGATTTGGCAGACAGAAACTGAAAGAAGCCTGCCTAGCACGCGCGCGCACACACACACACACACACACACACACACACACACACACACACACACACACACACACACACACACACACACACACACACACACACACACACACACACACACACACACACACACACACACACACACACACGTATGTGTCTGTATATGTTTGTGTCTGTTTTGTCCCCCACCATCACCTGACAACCAATGTTGGTACATTTATGTCCCCAGTAAAAGAGACTGGCAGAATAAGTACTAGGCTTACAAAGAATAAGTCGTGGGGTCGATTTGTTCGACTAAAGGCAGTGCTCCAGCATGGCTGCAGTCAAATGACTGAAACGAATAAAAGAATATGTATATGCATGTGTGTATATGTATCTATGTATGTATATACATAATATTGAGTGTCTGGTTATAAAGCACTATATATATATATATATATATATATATATATGCGCAGTGCTGCCTTGAGGTGTGGGCGGTTGCCAGGGGTCCTACAATGCTGTTAAGGTGACCCTGTTTATATATGTTTATGTTGTAAATAGCAGTATTTCATTCTGTTTTCATATTCAGAGCAGCGACTGTTATATAAAGTGACAATGTTGAAGAAGCCTGGTATCTACATAGGCAAATTTTCATTGTTCTTGTTATTGAGCAAGGCACTTTATTTCACATTGCTGCTGTTCACTCAACTAGTAAAAATGAGTTGTACCTGTATTTCAAAGGCCAATCTCATCACATTCAGTGCCTCACTGAATCTACCTGAGACCTACATTAAGTATACACATATCTGTGGAGTGCTCAGCCACTTGCACATTAATTTCACAAACAGGCTGTTCTGTTGATTGGATCAACCGGAACCCTTATCGTCGTAACTGAAGGAGCACCAGTTTATATATATCACCACACTTACATAAGTTCTAAGTATTGAGATCACACATTATCAAAATAAATAACAAAGTTCTCACAAGGTTCGTTTAACCTCCCCTACATTTATATGCAACAGCATCACACAATCAATTTAAGAAAACTGACTAGTTTTAAAATGTTCTTCAAATAATGGCTTTTTTAAGGAATTGTTAATATTTTGTCACTCTTTAATTGAAGGCCCTAATGAAGTATAGAGGTTGTACTGCCATAGCTACATGTATTTAACAGTTGCAGTCTAAGATTCTTTCCAAGATGTGAAAAGTCCACTCTGCACATATTCCAAGCCAGCTTGGAAGAAATTTTACTTTGTTAACTGCCGTCTCTGATGAACAACAAAATGCCATTGTGGAGAACCTGCAAAAACTTATAGCTTATACTAAAGCGATGTGTTTGATGGAGCTGTTAGAACTAGAAGCTAAATCTCTTTTGAACCACCCTCTTCTATCTAAAAAAATAAATAAATAAATAAAACACATACACTGAACATTGTAGTGTCTGACAGAGAAAATGATCCTTCCTCCTGTGTGCCATTGTTGACCTTTTCCCAACCCCAAATAATCTTCAAATATTGGGCAAAAGGAAGAATCTGTCCTACAAGCAGCATGGAGCAACTCCTTGCATTCCAAACCACATTTTAACCAGATGCACAGGGTACTGGGAGAAAGCCAATAGAAATGGAGGTATGACAAAGTTCTTGTAGAAATTGCCAAACAGAAAGACCTGCAGCAGCCATCACTACCCAAGGGTATCAGATTCCTTAGGGAAGGTGATAAGGTTCCTAAGATGAAAGTAGCTGTGGGAGACCAATTTTCTGTTTTGTATCAGACCTCAGACCAGGAGATACAAGTGAATCTAAAGACTAGACTCATATTTCTGGAAGAGGTGGCAGTAACATTCCCCTAGCAAAGTATGTTCTTGGTGTCAGGAAGTGCAAAAACAATCATTGGGGTTGAACTTTTAAGAAATATTATTCTACATTGTTTCAGATTATTTCGTGTCTATGTCAAATCTTTTGATTTCAAATAATCAAGGATTTTAAAATCTGGAATTGTTGTTTGTGAGATAGAAAACATTTTGGCAGGAGATGCAACAACAACACTTGTACGAAGATTCCTACTGTTTCTAATGAGAAAGAAACTCAACACATTTCCATGATACAACATGAGCAGAAATTACAGCTGAAATAATTATTAAAATGTTTAATGAATAAAAAAAAAAACCTTCTTAGTTAAATTGTGGAAGATGAATGATCCAAAGTTATATTGCTTTCATTGAGATACTAAGAAAACCTTTTTTGCATATTCTCCATTGCCAAGCTGAGTGTGAGTAAAGGAGTGTTGTAATTGAAAATCTCTGCGGAGCTATCCAGTCAAGGTCTGGATCTTCCATCATAAAATAACAGTCACTTGTGTTTATAATAAAGCTACTTTTGATCTACCTAACACTAAATTGTTTTCAACTCAGCTTGTCTTCATAAATATGATCTAATCACATAGAAAAGTATACAGCAGTTGTAAGACTGATGTCTGACTTTTTTTTACATATACTCACTGAATGAAAAAGAGAAAAAGAAAAGAGGGGAAAGCCTAAAACAATCAGGGAATTGTTCTGAAATACAATATGGCTACACAATCCCTACTTGCCAGTTGTTATAGCACCAGGAGGACAATGCTATTTGAGCAAATGTGGTAAAAAGTTGTGTAAAAATTAATCTGAATTTATAGAATTTAAAATAATCTCAGTTGCTGTGAAGAGATATCAAAAGATATGATTTTAAATTACATTATACTGTAATAAATGTTGTTCAATATCGTTCACATTTTAAACTTTTTCGATCCCTTTTCGACTGAATTATTTGCAGAAACTTTTTATCCTAATGAATGAATTTAAGAAAGAAAAATTGTTTTTAATTTTTATATTCAACTAATAATACAAAAAGTGTATTGTGTACGTAAAATATTATCTCTAAATATTCTTTGCTTAAAAGTTTTGACGATTCATTTTTACTTCTGTCGATAATAAATTTAAAAGGTTGCGTTTTTTTCAATTGTGTTTTTTAAATAAAAACCTATTTTTAAAAATACAAAATTTAAATTCAAGGGAAATAAGCTTAAAAATTTCGCCTCTTTCCGGCAATCTCCGTGAGAAATGACGTCATTGAGACATACCGGAAGCTTGTATTGAAAGCTTGTTATGCCGTTGCTGTGATACACGGAGAAGCGGTTGACAACAGTTGATTTCTGTGGTTGGCCAGATTGTCTGACCGATAGGCGAAAGACAGACGAACACTTAACAGAAATATCGTTTGGATCAACAGAGAAGAGAAATCAAGGTAGTGAAATCGATCAGTAATCTAGTGCAATAGATCTACTGACAGTGTTGTTACTGTCATAGCAACACAGGTATGAACTATCGTTGTCATCTTCATCATTTCAAGCTTGCTACTTTCTCCTGTTTTCAGTTTCAGATATTTTCTGCTACGTATGTTAAAACTTTATAGAAATATAACTCTACATTTTTATATGCATTGATATACACATTAACCTTAGAATAATATAATGTTTTATATTAGCACTGGTTTGCCTGTGTACCTGGCTAGATAGTCTCTCTCTCTCTTTGTGTGTGTGTGTACGTACGTTTTTTTATTGGTTTTAATCGTTGAATTGTGGCCAAGCTGGATTATTGTTTCTAATTCATCCCTACCCACGTTACTCTATTGTTTAAATGCAACATGACAGATACATGCGTACAGATGAATGTAAAGGTATTCTTGTGCCACGCTACATACTAATATTTCAGCAATGAAATGCCTTTCACTAAGATTTAAGATATATTGGTAGTTAGTTATGGTTCTCCTCGATCAGAGTTGACCTGGAGCTAAGCAAGTACACGATCATTTTCTTTGTTAAGGAAAGTAGCCAAATTTCCCTCAAATAATTGTTCAAGGTCTTAAAAAAAAGTAGGGTGCATTGCATAATAGTCCCTGATATCTAATGCTCAAGACAAGGACAGGATGGCGATGACTAGTGCCGGAATCCCTTTGATCATCGGTCTGTACTGGGTAGGATTTGGGCTAAACATCAACAACAGTACGATGCTGTTATCATCATCATCATTTAAAGTCCATGTTCCATGCTGGCATGGGCTGGACAGGTTCTGATGGGTCCAACGATTGCATTGTTCTCTATTGTCTGCTTAAGCATGATTTTTAATGACTGGATACCCTACCTAAAGTCAACCACTTTGCAGCTTTTTTGGGTGGCTACTTGCACTAGTGAGGTTGTCATGCAGCTCACAAGACTATGAACTCTGAGGGAGGGGATTGACTTTATGCTAAGGGATGAGAGCTTAAAGTATGATAGAAAGTGGTGGGGGTCAGAGCAAGTTCTTGTAGAAGAGCCAGTATGGTTACTCACATTTAGTAGGGGAGAAGGAAAATGATAAGTTGGAACTGCAAGAGATAGATAATGGAGATTAGGTGTCCAGGTGGCCCCTTAAGGCACAAGGTAAGTAGAAGTGGGTGGAACTATTACAAGATTGTATGTGGAGCAGAACGGGATGCAGCCTGCAACTATAAAAGAAGTTGATTGTCATGATACAGTTGACAAGGGGAGGACAAGAAAAAGACATGGTATGGTGGAGGAAAAGCAGGTGTAGTGCATGAGAGGTTGTTTGGTTCATTTGTGTGGGGAGGGAGTTCTAAAATCATTACAGGTATGGATACTATATTGTTCTGTTATCACACCCCCACACTCACACATACATAGACACATTCATATACAACATTTTCTGTTAAATATATATATATATATATATATATTATCTTCATTATTTTACGTCTGCATTTCCATACTTGGGTTGAATGGGCCTTTTGTAATACTGCATCTTACCATTTATTGTGGTCCTTTGTTGTCTCCTATATGAGGTTAAGCCTTTCGAGATCAACTTTCTCCACTTGTTCTCATGTCCTTTTAGGTCCCACATAATCCTTCCACTTAAATTCCTTATATACCAAATTGTTATCCTCCATATCCATCACATGTCTGTATCAATGCAGTTTTCTCTCTTGTTTCTGTATGAGGTTCCTCTTATACCCTGTTATTACTCTCAATTCTTTTGTGCTCTGTTGCTACTAATCAACAGCACACTTTGTACACAAGTATCACACAATCTACACTTTACTTGTAGAAAAAATGGTCTTGTTGCCAGTAGCTCCCTGAATTTTTTTTCCAGCTGATTCTTACTGGCATCTTTGCTCTTGGAACACTTGTTCCCAATATTAATAGGCCTACCTATGTAACAGAAGCTATCAACTAGTTCTAAGCATTTGAAAGCACTTATTTCGTGGGTGCTCTGACTGCTAATTAGTCCTATGTATCAGTTTTATACAAAGTCTTTCTTCTCGGTCAGCCTGCCTATGAAACCACTGCATCTCTTGTGCACTCATGGAGGAGCCATCAGTGCTTTTCTGTTATGGCTATTTCTCTAAATCATGACAGAGAAGTTTAAGGCTAGCTATCTATGAGAACTCCTGTAGCAGTTGACCTTGTTCTTCTAGCAGAATCTGTAGATGATTAATAGAAGAAACTCTAAATGTGGAAGTATGTCAATCAGAAAAAAGACAGGATCCTGCAGCCATCAGTGACATAGCAGTACTGGGTATGCAAAAAAGAAGTTGGTAGAAACATCATACAGTGTAAACAGGGGATGTGCAAGAGGTGTAGTGAGATTACTGATAGGCTAATAGCAAAGTTAACCTTCATAAGAGCATTAAACTCCCCAAAAACAGCTTCTCTCAAATGCCCAGATGGTTCCCTAGAAGTATTCAATAGCTTCTTTTAATTAAGTGACCTAATTAGCAGGGGTATGGTTATCCTGAAAGCAGAGTTGCCAGAGTAAGAACAGGTTGGAAAAAGTTCTATTAGCAACAAAGGGTCTTGCCCTCAGAGTAAAGGGTAAATTGTATGATGCTTGTGTGCAAAGAGTGATGTTACATTGTAGTGAGATGTGGGACTTGGTTTTCAAAGACTAAAAAGAAACGAAGCAAGCATGCTTCACTGGATGTGTAATGTTCATGTGTTTGTGCAATAGAGTAGAAATGAACTGACAGAAAGTTGTGTATAAGAGGAGGGAAAACTGCATTAGTACAAGTATGTGACATGTATAGACGATGTGTTTAGTACTCAAAATGGCTGGAACCTGTTGAACAGGAAGAGCTAGCAAGGCATGGGATCAAGATGTTGAATCTCACAAAAGAGATTACAAGGGCTCATGATAATCGACCACATACAGTACACACACACACACATATATATATATCTGTAAAAATATGTGACACTTATTCGGTAGCCCACATATTTTTACAGATAAATTCCTCTATTTACATAATATCGAGGTCTCTTTCTTTCTTTTGTTGTCCTTCCTATCCATATATATATATGTATATATGTATATATACGACAGGCTTCTTTCAGTTTCCACTCACAAAGCTTTTGTCAGCCCAACGCTATAGTAGAAGACACTTGCACAAGGTGCCATGCAATGGGACTGAACCCGGAACCATGTGGTTGGTAAGCAAGCTTCTTACCACACAGCCATGCCTGCACCTAACAATTAAAGAGATGACTCAATGACATATTTTTCTAACAGTTTTTAGCAACCAATGAAATCTCAATCACTAATCATATTTTCATGTTTATGAATATTTTTGTTTAGATACTGTCCTTTGCCAGACAACTACCATACTTGAATTGTTTGAATAACCACTAGTGTGAAACTCTGAGTAATGATTCAAGAAGCTTCAACTTGTAACAAAATGCAGACATGTAAACGTGTGTGTGTGTGTGTGATCATCATTTTGATGTCCACTTTCCCACGATGGTATAGTTCAGATAACACTGATAGAGACAGTTTCTCTATGGTGGTATGCTCTTCCTGTTATCAATTTTCACCTTTTTCCAAGTAGGATACTATTTTTCTTAGCCCTTCAGACAATGAGCCACTTAGTGGCTGGATATGTGAACACAGTCACTATGACATAGACATTCACAATGTTTTTATGCAGTGCATGGATGTTACGACAATGAGAGAGCATAAACAGACACACCTGCTTAAATACACACACAACATGATTCCTACAGTTAATATCTACCAATTCCATGCACAAGGTATTGGTCAGCCTCTTGAGACAATAGCAGAAGGACAGCTATCTATATATATATGCATGTGTTTGTGTATAGATGTTTGTATGTTTGGCTTACTTGTGAAAACATTAAAGTATGCAATGCACACTTGTGTTGTATATTGCTATGCTGTATATGTACATCTTATGTACATGTTACATACATACAATCACACACACACACACGCACGCACACACACACACACACACACATATATATATATATATACGTGGGTTGATCAATAAGTATCCTGACTTGCCGTTGTAACGAACCTAAAGTATGCAGAGTGAAGCTGCTTGGCATAGATTGACCTTGAACTCTGTTGTGCATGTGCACTAAGTTTAGCATGGTATCTTTAGCCGGATACCCTTCTCATCACCAAACACTTTACTGAATGTACTGGATGTATTCTATAATATATATGTATGTTTATATATGTGTATGTATATGTATATCTATATATGTATGTATGTGTGTATCATCATCATCATCATCGTTTAACGTCCGCTTTCCATGCTAGCATGGGTTGGACGATTTGACTGAGGACTGGTGAAACCGGATGGTTACACCAGGCTCCAATCTAAATTTGGCAGAGTTTCTACAGCTGGATGCCCTTCCTAATAATATCATATGTATATGTATACACACTCAGACATATATGTGTGTATATATAAATATATGTGTGTGTGTGTCATCATCATTATCATTACTGTTTAACGTCCATTTTCCATGCTGGCATGGGTTGTATGGTTTGACTGGGGTCTGGGAAGCCAGGAGTTTGCACCAGGCTCCTGTCTGATCTGGCAGTGTTTCTACAGCTGGATGCCCTTCCTAATGCCAACCACTCCGAGAGTGTAGTGGGTGCTTTTTACATGCCACTGACGCTGGGGTCAGAGGGGGCTGGCAATGACCACGATTGGTTGGTGCTTTTTATGTGCCACCGGCATGGAAGCCTGTCAAGGTGGCACTCGCATCGGCCACGTTCGGACGATGCTTTTTACGTGCCACTGGCATGGGGATCACAACTACAATTTCCATTTGATTTTGATGCATTTGACTCAATAGGTCTCCTCAAGCACGGCATGTTGCCCTACGATCCAAGGTACTTTTGAGTGGGCTGGTTATGCGACACTGGCGTAGGCTACAGCTGTGAACTCACTTTAATTGCCGGGTCTTCTCAGTCACAGCATATCTCCAGAGGTTTTGGTCTTTTGTCAAAGCCTCTGTCATGCTTCATATATATATATATATATATATATATATATATATATACGAAATGTGCTGTGCGTGAGAAGACCCGGCAAGCCAAGTAAGATCGTTGCCAGTGCCCCTGGACTGGTTCTTGTGCGGGTGGCACATGAGATGCACCATTTTGAGCGTGGCCGTTGCCAGTACTGCCTGACTGGCTCCTGTAGGATTTTCGAGCGAGATCGTTGCCAGTGCCCCTGGACTGGCTTGTGCGGGTGGCACATAAAAGACACCATTTCGAGCGTGGCCGTTTTCGTGCGGGTGACACGTAAAAGCACCCACTACACTCTCTGAGTGGTTGGCGTTAGGAAGGGCATCCAGCTGTAGAAACTCTGCCAAATCAGACTGGAGCCTGGTGTTGCCATCCGGTTTCACCAGTCCTCAGTCAAATCGTCCAACCCATGCTAGCATGGAAAGCGGACGTTAAACGATGATGATGATGATGATGATGAAGGGTAGGTCAAGAATTATATGCACTCCTGTTTCTGTAATTTATTAAAACAGTGCTTTTAAATGCACTCCTTTCAGTGGTCTACAAGCTTGCTTATTCCATCAGAGAAAGAAGTTTTAGCTGGTTGTGCAGCCATTTATGTACCATTTCCTGCACCTCTTTATCCATAGTAGATCGACAGCCTCTTAAAGGATGTGTGAGTGATTTAAAGAGGTGATAGTTGGAAAGGACGAGATTTGTATTGTCATGCAACAATTTTCTTCTTATCCCATGTCAGAAAAAAGACTGGTGGCTGATATGTCTTTTTTTTAAAAATCACTTCCACTTTGTCCAATATATTTTTTTCTTTACAGTTTTGTTATTTGGTAGAAGTGAGGTGGCTGAAACTTCATATATAAAACTGGGCAAGCCATGCATGCCTTGTTGAGTGGGCAGGTATCTAGGTTTCTGCAGTTATATTTTAGGATGGGTACCTGGTGTGATTTACATGTAATAATGTTCTTCGTGTTGAGGTAGCAGCTGCAAGAAACTTCTGCAGAATGTCTATTAAAAATATTCTTATACTATGGATATCTGGGAAATGCTTTTCTATCAAGGCTAGGAATTTTCTATGTTTTGTCTTCACATTCAAGGAAAAAAAAAAAAGAGGCTGGGGTTGCAGAAGGTGGAGAAGAAACCATATAGTTTTTTCTTAGGTCTATTTTTAGGCTTCATTCTTTTTATGATAGGAGTGTTAAGCATCTTCCCTTTGAAGCCACTTTTGGGGCTACTGTATTGAATATTTCCTTAGAGAAGGGGGAGAGATTAGATATCTTATCACTAATATTGACTGTAAGATTGTTAAAGACAGTAGGGGGTGTGACAAGACTGTTTATATATATATATATACTCTTTTACTTGTTTCAGTCATTTGACTGTGGCCATGCTGGAGCACCGCCTTTAGTCGAGTGAATTGACCCCAGGACTTACTCTTTGTAAGCCTAGTACTTATTCTATCGGTGTCTTTTGCCGAACTGCTAAGTTACGGGGATGTAAACACACCAGCATTGGTTGTCAAGCAATGTTGGGGGGACAAACACACACACACACATATATACGAAGGGCTTCTTTCAGTTTCCGTCTTCCAAATCCACTCAAGGCTTTGGTTGGCCCGAGGCTATAGTAGAAGACACTTTCCCAAGGTGTCACGCAGTGGGACTGAACCCGGACCATGTGGTTCGTAAGCAAGCTACTTACCACACAGCCACTCCTACACCTATAAAATTCTCATGAGGTCACATATATCAGCACTGTCATATGAACCCACTGTTACATCAAACAGTTCATCTGCTTCAGGTATTTTGATCCACACTGAACCCTTATTAAAGGGGTGGGGTTGCACATGCATGATGAAGTGAAGGCCCGATTGGTCAACTTATATGTGTGTGGTGTGGTGTGTGTGTGTGTGTATGGTGTGTGTGTGTGTGAATATATATATATATATATATATATATATAAAAGAAATGAGATGAGAAAGGAGCAAACCATTATCTCATGGACTTCATTAGGTTACAGCTGTTTCCTCTGTAACATGTGGCAGACTCCATAGTTGAGTGCTTGAATAACACATTACAGTTTCATCAGAATCTCATCTCAAACATGAAGTGTTGCTCAGTACTCAACTAATGCTTCATTTAGAGGCATACATATATTGAGTTCTACACCAGATTATTAGTATTGCAATGCCTAAGCAATATTTACCAGCATCACCTTCCTGGCACTTGAGCCGGTGGCACGTGAAAAGACATTCGAGCAAGATCGTTGCCAGTGCCGCTGGACTGGCTCCTGTGCAGGTGGCACGTAAAATACACCATTCTGAGCGCAGCCATTGCCAGTACTGCCTGACTGGCCTTCGTGCCGGTGGTACGTAAAAGCACCCACTACACTCTTGGAGTGGTTGGCATTAGGGAGGGCATCCAGCTGTAGAAACTCTGCCAAATCAGATTGGAGCCTGGTGTAGCCATCTGGTTTCACCAGTCCTCAGTCAAATCATCCAAGCCATGCTAGCATGGAAAGCGGACGTTAAACGATGATGATGATGATGATTATAAATAGATATATAAACAATATATGTTTGATAAACAAATATTTAGTTTTCTGAAGGCAGATGCCCATGGTTAAACCACAGGGATTTTAGCAACTTTGAATAAAAATTGAACTGATTTTCCTCTTTCCTGCCAGCTTCCACAGTGAGACCAAATATGTATTCATTAAACTTATGGATATGAGATTCTCTATGTATATTTATTCATAACTCGTGCTGCATTGGTACTGTAGTTATTTATATAAGTATATGGTTATGCATTTATGTCTGTAACTGTAGTTATATGTCTATACATCTTATAGGTCTATGTATGTAGTTCTGTGCCGATGCATGTAAATATCTAAGTATACTTGTCTGTTACCTGAATGCCATCACCTGTATGTATATGTCTATACACTAATACAAGTGTATTTACCTAACCTTATTTGTGTTACTATGTGTGTGTGTGTATATATGTGTGTGTATATTGTTAGTGTGAGAAGTTAGTTTCAAACTTGTTCTGTGTGCCTGTTTCTATTTCTATGAAGAGGTAAATATGAAGGAGAGAGAGAGAGAGAGATGAAGCAACTACATATACATGCATACATACACACTTACATACAAAAATGCATATATGCATACACACGTGCATACATGCACACACATAATTACATACACACATACATAAATTCACACAGAGACATATAGATACATGCATGCGTCCAACCCATGCCAGCAGGGAAAATGGACATTAAACGATGATGATGCAGGCATACACACACACACGCGCATACATACATACATACATACACACGTATGTACGTACATACGCATGTATGTATATATGTGTGTACATACAGTTTATTGATGCTGATGTTTGCAGTAAACCTGCCATTGAGGTGTAATCAATACTGCTCCCTCTCTTTCCCTCTCTCCCTCTCTTTCCTTCTCTCCCTCTCTCTACCATCATACGATTAACACAATTAACACACCTGTAGTCTGCTGGAATGCATTACCACAGCTGAGCAACTCTGGCTATATTTAGGGATCTTCACTGCAACATTACACAGAATGGTGTGAGTGTGAGAAACTCTGCATCTGTGTGCTTGTTTATGTGTGTGTGTGTGTGCACGTGCGATTCCATGTGTATATATATATGCTTATGTTTCTCTATGTATGTGTAGATAGTGCTTAAGTATGAAAGTAGCAATCTGGTCATTCCAGGAAGGAATAAGTGTGTTGGAGAGATGTGATATGCTTTGGTAGTATGGATTGTCTGATGTTGTTGATATTTTTACTTAGCTGAAGATTAATCCCAGTTGAGCAGACTTATGATCAAAAGCATTCCAGCCATACCCATCATGTAAATTTCGGATGTTGGCCTATAATACTGAATCTATCCTTTTCTTATTTAAGACGGCAAGAGTGTGAATTGAGCAGGATTTTGGTTGCTATGCCTAACAGATCAGAGAACTATATAGAAGTTTTCTATCTGTCATATGACTCACAGTAGTGACAATTGCCTTCATGATGTATAGTAATTGTATAGATTATCTTATGATGTATATTAGTAGTAAGGACAGTTTTATGATGTACACTGAGTCATGATGTACAAAGGTGTTAAGAATTGTTTTATGTTATACTGTTGTAGTAAAGGCTGGCATATGATGTGCAATAGCAGCAGCAGCAGTTGTGGTGGTGGTGGCTGTAGTAGTAGTAGTAGTAGTTATAAGGGTAGGTTTTTGTAATATAGGCCTTCACTCTCTACCTTAATGTGTGGCACAAAAGGAAGCCTTAATAGTGTTAGTGTGGTGGTGAGAGAGGGCAACAGCTGTGTACTTTTTAGTCTTCCTACCAGCTGTGTCAGTCTGCTAGTGTGTAGAGGAGGAGGAGGAGAAGGAGGGGGTGTTATTCATATCTTTTCCTGTTATTAATAAATGACAGGTGCAGGTAATTTATTAAGGCATTTGCATAAGAGAGAGAGAGAGAGACAGACAGACAGACAGAAAACGTGTGTATCCGTGTGTGTGTTTTCAAATAGAAAGTGTCTGTATGAGCTAGAAAACCTGTTTGTTGATGAACAAGCTTGAAATTTTAGAGATAGCAAAGATGCTGCAAGAGTAGAAATTTTTCTATTTTAACCCATGGTGGTTGTGATGGTGGGGATAATTGTGATAGCAGTGGTAGTTGTAGTAGATGGCAGTTGTAGGGAAAGTGATGGCGGTGACAGCTATGATATATATATGTATGCTCTCAAATGGCTATGTAAAATGATCCTTGACACTGCAAAGTTTTTCTTCCTGATTGTGCTTAGTGGTTCTAAAATGAGAGACAGTCCTTTATGGCCATGCCTGAGAGGGTCTTGCCTTGTGGGCTCACTGGTGCTGGTATCATGTAAAAAGCACCCATACTGGTGCCACATAAAAAGCACCTATGCTGGTGTCATACAAAAAGCACTCGTGCCACCTGTCTGGTGCCATGTAAAAAACACCTTGGACACTCTGTAAAATGTTTGGTGTTAGGAAGGGCATCCAACTGTAGAAACCTTGCCAAAACAGACAATTAGAGCCTGATGCAGCTCTCCAACTGACCAGCTCCTGTCAAACTGTCCAACTCATGCCAGCATGGAAACCAGAGATGATGATGAGTTTGTACAATCTCAGCCCACTCTTTTGCCTTGGAGGTCTGACTAGTGTCTCAGTGGGCTAACATGGCTGTGATGATCAGCAAGTCATAGGTTTTACATTGGAATGGGCTTCACCTTGGTGAATTGGCATACAGAGCTGGGGATCTCCATCTACTCTGTCAAGCCTTACAGAGGAGATAATAAAGGGCTGAGATGAGATGATTGGTAATTCACTGTGCTCAAGAAGACCTGTTCATCACATCAAAAGTGAGGTCCAAAAGTATTTATGCTTATGTTTGTAAATTCTGGGCTCCAAATCCAAAGCAAACATCCCCCTCCATGTCTCATATTCCTAACATCTTAACATCCATCCTTCAATCACTCTTCTAACAATGATTCTCCCTAGCTGCTATAATTATTTAGGAGTAGAATCTGCACATACTTTATCCCTACATTCTTTGACACTATCAGTTACCTTACTCTCATTACCATCAATCACCTGTGTTATGTCTCTCCCCTCTGCGCTGCATCTTAAGTTTACCATAATTCATCTTTAACACACCTCCCATCTGCTATCATTCTCAACACCCTCTCAGCATCATCATCATCGTCGTTTAACGTCCGCTTTCCATGCTAGCATGGGTTGGACGATTTGACTGAGGACTGGTGAACCAGATGGCTACACCAGACTCCAATCTGATCTGGCAGAGTTTCTACAGCTGGATGCCCTTCCTAACGCCAACCACTCCGAGAGTGTAGTGGGTGCTTTTACGTACCACCGGCACGAAGGCCAGTCAGGCGGTACTAGCAACAGCCACGCTCAAAATGGTGTATTTTACATGCCACCTGCACAGGAGCCAGTCCAGCGGCACTGGCAATGATCTCACTCGAATGTCTTTACACATGCCATCCGGCACAAGTACCAGGAAGGCGATGCTGGGCACAGGTGCCATATATTGTCCATTCCCCCTTTGTCACCCCTCTCACTATAGCCACCCTCATGTACCTCTGACCCCTTTCTCCGCCACACTTTATTACCCTCCCACTCCCTCCACTGCACACCATCACCTTACTTTCTGATTTGTCCACAGATATATGATACTGCTGCTTGTTTCACCTCTTACTCCTTCATACTGATATTTACCACCACCTACACCACCACCATTTTTCATCACTACCTACATCAACTCCTAACCTAATCTCTAATCACCTAACACTCTCTTCCCCCATTCTTATGAAACTCCCACCCTTTTCTTCCCTTCTTGCACCTAGAGAGTATGTTCTGGTACCCTGTCACCACCATCTTTATCTCCCTTCCAGTTAATCTTGCTCACCCTTGTATAATGCAGGGTAGCTATGTATCTTCTTTATAACACAACACCTGTGCTTCTCTCTCTGTTATATTTTAGTCTTTAACACCTGGCATAGCACCACCTGCTCCCTCTCAAATACACTTCCACTCAGTCGAGGGAGCCTTTCCCTTTTCCCTTTTCCTTTCTTTACTTTGTTATGTTTATCAATTCATTTTGCAAGATTCCTGATATGAAATCTTGTGTTGAAACAAATATTGTTGTATTTTGGGATGGTCATTTTATTTATTTATTTATTGCCAAATAAACACACACACAATATATATATATGTATATATATATATTTTTTCTTTTGTTTATTACTGGTTTTATTTATTTTATGTCCGTTATCCGGAAATCTTTTGTCACACATCTGTGATCAGTAATATGAAGAAAAAAAAATATGTATAGTGCAAGTGTTTATTTGGAAAAAAAAATTGGAATAAAATAAAATGACCATCCCGAACTACAACAATTTCTTTACTTTGTTTTACAAGTTACTTGGCATTCTAGTACACACTATAAAGTGGTTGGTATTAGGAATGGCATCCAGCCATAGAGATCATGCCAAAGCTAGCATTGGAGTCTGACACAGCTCTGTGATTCATCAACCTGTTTAAACTGTCCGAGCCATGCCAGCATGGAGAATGAGTGTCAGACGACGACGGCAGCGGCGATGGTGGTGATGATGATGATAATGATGATGATGATGATGATGTGTGTGTGTGAGAGAGAGAGAGAGAGAGAGAGAGAGCATTTCTAACAGTGTTAAAAAGCACAGAAATATATCAGCAACAAGTGAAAATTGCCTGGCAGTGGTAATGGCGTTGCTAAATCAGGAATTCTGCTTCTTTGAGCTTCATCAGTAGCAAGGGTCCACTGGCACTGTATGCTAAGCAAAAATTGGTTGCTGGCTGATATAGTTAATCAATGATTGAAAGGTCACTGATGCTGCATTTAGCTGGCAGGCTGAATAAAATTCTGTTTAAAGCGTCTATAAGAGATGCTTTCTCAAGATGAATAACACAATTTAGAAGGCTTTCAACTGTATATATACTTTAAGTGTGATATACAGATTGCTAGTGTGGTATCTTTTCAGTTGCTGTCACAGTTTTTAGTTTTTTTAATCTTGTTTCAATTGTTTTCAAATTTGGCGTACTGATGTAGTTTTGTGTGCTAATTATGGAAATCGAATTCATTTTTGCCATAAATTGATAAATAAAAAAGTTAATAGCTTTTAAAGTTTGAAAATTCTGGGTAATTTTAGCCAATCGAAAGCCATGGACATATTGGTGCCTGTTTCCATGATAAGCCAGTGTATAGTCTGCTTAAGCTACAGACATAAATACAACTGAAGAGATAAATATAACCTGAACAATAGGTATTTGAAGGAGTGTGTCGCAAGACCAGACATGATTTTCTTTATACAGTGCCAAGTCAGAATCACAACACACTAGAGGAATGCAGACATTAGTCAATTCTTCCTGGAACCACAATTTTAAGTGACTTGTGGAGGGCCTCCTTTCACATTCCTGAAATTGAGGAGTATGATTTTTAGCATAGAACAGCGAACTATTTAATTTTAAAATTTCAAAAAACTGACAGCAACAGAAAAAATCCCTAATTTGAAGTAATACTGCTTCCATTGCTAATAACAAATATTAATTAAATTTAGAATTTCATCAAAATTTATTTTATAACCAACTAATGTATTTTTAGTGTCATTAAATTAAATTACTCACTAATTTATGTTTTACTATTACTGTATTTTACTATACTATTTCTTTAGTATACAACTGTACTACCTTTATATGGTGGTATCACTGTGTAGTATTATACTATTCCTGTTCTATACTATCACAATATAATACTGTACTGTCACTATATAGTACTGTGCTATCACTGTATAGTACTGTACTATTTTTGTATATTACTGTAGTATCACTATACAGTACTGTACTGTATAGTACTGTACTACTACTATATAGTACTGCACTGTCATCATATAGTACTGTACTATCACTATATAATACTGTATTATCATGGTACAGTTGTTTTGATATTCTTAACACACAGTATATTGCATCTTGTTGCTAGACTGACATTTGTTATTTTCATTCATTATTTTAATGAAATCACCAAGTAAATGGTATCATCAGCTGATGGTATCACAAGGTAATGATATTACCAATTAAATGGTATCACCAGATAAGTGGTATCACCATCTGATAATATCCCCACATATCTTTTACTTCATCACTTGTGATGTTTCCATGTTTCACAGCAGTTACTTATTTAGAGGTTAACTGACATATACCTACATTCACTTAGATATTTACATTGATGATGATGATGATGATGACAGCAGTGACAATATTAGTGTGTATATGTGTGTCACTATCTTGTTAAATGTTTACCTCACCTCCCTACACATTAGATATATGAAGGAATTTAGAGTGACTTATCTTGTCAGCTGGTTTATCTTTATCCTAAAATAGCTTCTGGAACTGAATGGATGTGATAAAATCTTTTAAATTCTTAAATATAAGCCATGTATACAGATATATATCTTACTTTTTTTTTAGACAGTATTGTGTGATATGCAGGAAATTTGGCTGCTATTTCTAGCCTGTCAAGCAGTGACATAAGGGTTTTCTTCATTAACCAGTAAAATCAAAGGTGAATTTGTGATATAATTTTATAATTTCCATAATAGTTCAAAGACTGAAATAAATAATGGAGTCAATATGATCACCTAAATGATTGAAAGCTGTGCCCCAGCTTGGCCATAGCCCAGTGATACAAACTTGTAAAAGAATAGACACATAAAAGAATATATAAATAGATGGAGGAGGAGAACCAGGCAAAGGCTTTGGAGAATGGATGTATAAAGTAGGGTAAAATGGAAGAGACTGTCAAAAGGGGTCTGCAAAGCTTAGCAGAAAACATTGTCTTTAAGCATTTGGTGTTGTTATTGTTGTTGTTAAATATTGTATCTTATCCAATTTCATTTTATTTCTTTTATTACAGATTGTTTCACTGGAGAAAGAGCTGATGTTATTCGACAATCGCAACAGTAGTAACAGCTGATGTTACAAAACAGTCGCAGTTGATGTTACAACATAGTCACAGCTGATGTTACAAAACAGTCGCAGTTAATGTTACAACACAGTGAATGTTCATATTACACCACAATTACAACTGATGTTATACCACAGTAATAATTGATGTTACATCATGGTAACAGCCGATGTTACAACACAGTAACAGTCGATGTTACATCCCGTGACGGCTGATTTTATGACGAGAGCTATGAACAATAAGAAATAAGACATAGAAGCAGAAATATGAAAGTGAATAAGTTAGTGGAAGGTAAGGTTGGTGGTGACAACAGCGATAATGTAAAGGTAGCTGTTCGCTGTCGGCCACTCAATGAAAAAGAAATTTCTTCAGAATGTAAGCAGACAGTTTTTGTCGATTCTGTAAGAGGAACAGTCTCAGTAGAAAACCCTACCCCGGGCCATGGTGAACCTATGAAGGTTTATACATTTGATACTGTATTTGGACATGATTGCAAACAGGTTGATGTTTATAATGAGGTTGCTCGCCCTATTATTGATTCAGTTCTTGCTGGTTACAATGGAACAATTTTTGCATATGGCCAGACTGGAACAGGCAAAACGTTCACAATGGAGGGCCTCAGGGTAGTGGCAGAAAAGCGGGGCATTATTCCTAATTCATTTGCTCATATATTTGGTGCCATTGCTAAAGCTGAGGGTGAAACTCAGTTCTTGGTAAGAGTATCTTATCTAGAGATTTATAATGAAGAAGTGCGTGATTTGCTTGGTAAGGACCAAATGCAACGGCTTGAGGTTAAAGAGAGGCCTGACATTGGTGTTTACGTGAAGGACCTTTCTGCTTTTGTTGTAAATAATGCCGACGATATGGATCGGATCATGACACTAGGGAACAAAAATCGGGTTGTGGGTGCTACTAATATGAATGCTCACAGTTCCCGGTCTCATGCTATTTTCTCCTTGACCATTGAATGTAGTGAGAAAGGTATTGATGGAAAACAACATGTCCGAATGGGGAAACTTCATCTCGTTGACTTAGCAGGCTCTGAACGTCAAGCAAAAACAGGTGCTACCGGTCAGCGACTTAAAGAAGCTACAAAAATTAATTTATCTCTTTCTACCCTTGGCAATGTGATCTCTGCATTAGTTGATGGGAAAAGTAGCCATATTCCTTACAGAAATTCCAAACTGACACGTTTGTTGCAAGATTCCCTTGGCGGTAACTCAAAAACAGTAATGATTGCCAATATTGGTCCAGCAGATTATAACTATGATGAGACCATTAGCACTCTGAGGTATGCCAACAGAGCAAAATGTATAAAGAACAAAGCTAAGGTTAACGAAGATCCAAAAGATGCTTTGCTTCGGCAATTTCAGGAAGAAATTAAAGAATTAAAACGGCAACTTGAAGAAGGTGAGTTTAATAATGATGATGATGTGTCTGGTGGAAATGAAGAAATTATTGAGAAAGATGGGAAAAGCTGCAATAAAAAAATAAAAAAGACACATAAAATTTCTAAAGAAAAAATGGCTGAAATTCAGTCTAAGATTGAAGATGATCGCAAAATGCTGGAAGAAAAGAAAGATTTAGCAGAAGAGGAGAGAAAGAAAATAAAATATAATCTTGATGAGAAAGAGTCTGAGATGAAGAAGTATTTAGAAGAACAACACCAATTGGCACAAAAGTTAGCTGTGATAGAGAAGAAAATTATTGTTGGTGGTGAGAATCTTTTAGAAAAGGCTGAAGAACAAGAACGACTATTGGAAGAAAGTGCCTGTGAGTTAGAAGAAAGGAAGAAGAGAGAAGAAGAACTACGGAAAGCTTTAGAAGAAAAAGAACAAGAAAGATTGGATATAGAAGAAAAATATTCCACTTTGCAGGAAGAAATTATTGGTAAAACCAAAAAACTCAAGAAATGCTGGTCTATGTACACACAAGCTAAGATTGAAATTACTGATGTACAAAAAGACCACCAGAGAGAAATGGAAGGTCTGCTTGAAAATGTTCGCCAGCTCAGCCGAGAATTGAAGCTTCAAATGCTGATTATTGACAATTTCATTCCTATGGAATTCCAGAAAATGTTGGAACACTATGTTCACTGGAATGACGATATTGGGGAATGGCAGCTAAAATGTGTTGCATACACAGGGAACAATATGCGCAAACAGTCACCGCATACTGAAAGTCTATCAGCTAGCTTTAATGAATCTGACATCTCTGGAGTCTATCTTGCCTACACAAAAGAAGGAGCTACTCAGAGTATGAGACTAAACTCTGCTAAAGGTAATAAATTAGGACGACCAAAAACTGCTTCAAGATTAAAGTCAGCAAAGAAAAAGAAGAAAGACCTGGATGTTGAGACAATATTGCAGTGACTATTCATTGCAGCTGTAGCTCTGTTTACTTTTAAGTTGTTCATATATATGGACTATGTCATGGATTTCCTTTTTCCTGATATATTTTGTGAAGATTTTTAATGAATTTTATTTTCAAAATTTTTTTTTTTACTCTTTCTCAGTAATTACTTTTGTTAGATTTAAAAACAAACACAAACATTGTCTTTAATAACTTCAATTAAAAACAATTAAGTGTCATCCAAATTATTTTTGATTTTAGAGTCCTGGCTTATGCTTTTGATGCAGCTTTGGCATTTGGTCAGTTGTTGCAAAAAGGTTTTGTCTGACAATAATTTTGTAGGATTCTCTGAAAATTAGAAAAGTAAGGATAATAATTTCATAGATATATATATACACATATATTAAATTTTAAATATATATATAAAAACAGGCCACCAACATTTCATGAGCAGTGTTAGATAAGGTATAGGCTTTTTACAAATGGTTCAAAGTCTTACAACTTCTACCTCACAGAGGAACTCCTTACCATCCATCATTCTACCCTAATCTTAAACAGAAAGAACTAATTCCCACTTGCCGACATATGTCCAAATTTCAAAGAGGATACCCTTGATGCATGACAGACATCAGTTGATGATGTACACTGCCTAGTATCATCCTGTTGTAGAATTGTCTTGTTAATTTCTAACCCACTGACATGTATGAACATTATGAAACTGCTGTTTCAGAGTATATAATCCCTGTCTCACTATCTCTTTCTCTCTCTCTCTCACACACATACATGCACAAAATACTATATATTGTAGGCACATTTACCTGCAGGTACACACACACACACACACACACACACACACACACACACACACACTCACTTACTCACATACACACACATGCACAACAAGACCCCTTCAGCTTCCATCTATCAAATCCACTCACAAGGTTTTGGGCAACCCAGGGCTACAGTAGAAAACACTAAAAGTGCCACATAGTAAGACTGAACGTGGAAGCAGGTCATTGGAAAACAAGCTTATCAACCACACAGTCACAAATGTGCCAAATATATATATATATATATATATATATATATATATATACATATATATATATATATATATATATATATATATATATATATATATATATATATATATATATATATATATGTTTGTGTGTGTGTGAGTGTGTTTATACACAAAAACATACACAGAATTTCACTGAGACGCAGACATAGAGCTTAAGTTGTCAGTTGTTCACTTTTGTTATATATGTCAGTCTCCATGTCTCTAGTTAATAATCTGAATTGAACTCATCACTGATTTTTGTTATCATTACCATTAATCCCTGCATGAATACAAATAATTTTAGACACGGTATAGTTTTTTTTTTTCTTCGGCACTGTCTATGCACTACCTAACTTGCTTGCTTCACAAATTAATTAACTGTTGTTTTTCATTTGAATATATTTAATCCTATTAAATCTGTATGAAAGTTGGACTTGGAATGGTACCAAGCATTTTGCTTAAATACCAACAGCAGAAAGTCAATTATTGATGCCATTGAACAAAAACAAAGCCTGGCTCTAATTAATTAAAAACTTTTCTGTTAAGATATTATTTCTTGAATAATGATCAACTTAAACAGTAATGAGATACAGCTGCTGTTATGACTCTCATAACTGTACCTCTAATATATATTTTTCATTGTTGTTCTTGGAGTTGACCCTTTCCCTACCTATCTCCTCCCAGCCAGCCAGCTCAGTTGAGCTCTCCTTTGAAAGAAGATTGAATGAATATTCTAGTCATGGCCATTCTATTTGTATCATGAAATTATGAAATTAATATTTAATCCTTTAGCATTCAGACTACTCTGTCAAATGTAATGCATTTTAATACACATTGTTTTGAAGTAATCACGCATTACCTCATAGCTTTGAGATTTCAATGATGTGATTGTTCATTTTTAGAATGACATTGAATGGTAGCTTTGAGAGGCTGGCTCTGGTTAGTTTGAACATAAAACAGGTAGAATATTTGAGCCATATATGGCTGGTTTAAATGCTTAAGGTTTAAAAGAAATCTGAATGAGTGTTCAAGCTGCAGCTATTCTGTATTTTTTTTTTTTTAATGGAATTATAGAATTAACATTTAAGAATGTTCAGTACCTGTTTTTTTGGTATGTTTGTTGGGAATAATAGGAAGAGCTGGTGAAATCAGTTGTCTGTTGTAAGTGAGAATTGTAGCGTGGTTACTATCACTTGTTAAAGTAATATAGGAGCTAAGGTAGGGAGGTGTCTTAGGGGTCAATATCACAATTTTGTGTTTGTGTGTGTGTGTGTAGGAGAGTTTTCTGAAATAATTTATTTTGTACTCAGAACAAAGGAAGAAACTTTAAGAACAAACTTTCCCATCACCTTCCCATTATATGTCATCTACTTTATTCTCTGCCATCAGGACAACAACGACTACTACCACCACCACCACCACCACCACCACTGTTATCTTTCACCATTACCACAACTACCATAGTGATTCTCCTCTTTCTCCTCTACCACCACCACCAAAACCACCACTACCACCACCACCACCACTTGCTGTTGTTAGTAATGTTATCAGTTTTACAATGTTATATTATAATTGTTTGCAAATATTCTTTGATGTATCACACACTTCACCGTTATGTATGAATCATGTATAATGTATATATACTTATGTATGATGTGTATTTATGTGCGTGTGTTTGTGTTTGTGCATGTCTGTGTGTCTATGTGTATATGTATATATATGTTTATATGCGTGTGCGGATGTGTATGTGTGTATCAAAAAAAAGACACTGTGAGGTATGACATATAACGAAAGATCAGGCTGAATAGTGGATTCCACACATCGCTCCAGTATTCAATGCTTTATAGAACATACACATGTTTCATCAAAATGTCTCAGTAATTACGTAACAGGTATAGAAACATTATGCAATCTTGCCCTTCGATTAGACGTAGTGCAAGACTACATGTTTCTACAACTGTTATGTAATTATTAAAGGGATTTTGCTGAAATATGTGTATGTTCTGTAAAGCATTGAATATCATGCCTGTTTTCTGTAAGTTGTTATTATTTCTCTTTGTCATCATCATCATCATCATCATTGTTTAACATCCGTTTTCCATGCTGGCATGGGTTTGACGGTTTGACTGGGGACTGGCAAGCCAGGAGGCCACACCAGGCTCCAATCTGATATATATATATTAATAAAAGCCACATAAAAATCATGTGGAATTCAGCTACCTATGGTTTCCTGGCCAGAATATTAAATTTATGTCACCACTTCTCAAACTGTTAGTGTCAACATGATAGGTTAGCAAATCTGTATGAAGTGAGATTTAAGTGAGAATGTGTAGTTTGTAAAACACAAGAGATTATCAAAGGGAGATAATTTACTGAACAGTAAATAGAGCTAGGCTTTTACCAGAAGTGAAAATTTTGTAAACCGACTGCACAAAGGGCAAACAAACAGTAGGGAGGTTATTGCACTGATAGAAGAAGTTGAGATGTAGGGGTTATCAGTGTTTAGATGCCTGTGCATCAAGCCTGTTTGGAGGTTTATTTTTACTTCTCACTCAACATATTTTCTAAAGTGTGGACATGATGAGAAAATTTCACTCTTCATGTTTATACAGTCCCTGGTGGTTTGAGGTTTGTGTGTATGCCCAGGTGAAAGCTTAAATTCTTTGCTTCACAGAATATATATGGTGAATGTTAACAATTCCCAGTTAACAAATAGCTCTGTGCTTTCAAAGACATAGAATTTAAAAAATCCCTTATTTGAAAAAAATAGGTAAATGTTGGCTACAGGAGTAGCATCTGGATGTAAAGTGATACCTCAATAATGTATTTGTCTAACCCATGCTGGCATGGAAAAAACATGTAAAATGAATGAACAAATACCTACACACAAACAAACTCTCTCTCTCTCTCTCTCTCTCTCTCTCTCTCACACACACACACACACACACACAACTCTCCTCCTTATATTTAAATCAACTCATTGAAACCAAAGATTGTTAAACTGATTGATTCTGTATGTGAATATGTTTACTGTATTTTTTTATGTATCCTGTAGACAGTAAATATAATTCTTTGTTGTTAGTTTTGGTTCTAGGTGGTAGACCTTGTTTTGCATTTTTATATATGTTTGTGTTTGTATGTCTGTGTAAGTGTTTATATATAAAAGATGGAGGTGGATATAGCACAGAAGTAAGTTTAAGACATTTCAATTTAAGAAGGAATTTAATAAAAATGATTAAAAAAATCATATGAAGAAAATATTACTGGTTTCGATGATGAATCTCTTCGTATCAAATATCAGTAAAAATTTATAAAAATTTGAAGTAAAAACAGTTTATCTTCTGTTGCATTCATCTGACATTTTTTAAAACTCACACATATTTTGTAACTTGTCTCTGTAGTGTCCTCCCTCTCATTGTCTTCATGCCAGTAATAAAGAAATCATTATTTATTATTATGATGTCAAAGTGCACAAATGTTATTTGCTCTTCAAGGGCAGTGAGTTAAGAAACAAAGAGAGGAGTAACCGAATACCTTATTATATCCTTCTGCATTCTGGAGTCAACTTTGTGTTGTCTATGAATCCTTTGGAGTTCATACACAATACAAGCAATATACTGGAGGTTGATTAAATCCATTGTATCCTGGCCTTATTTGTATCCGAGCTTCAGTATAGGCTTGGGAGAACAGTAATCTCTTTTTATTCTCTGTAGGGGGTTGTCCCCTCCCTTTTCCGGGGATTCTATTTCTGTTACAGTTTCCTCTATTTATTAATTTTTTTGTGTAATCATCAATCCCTTCTTAGTAATGTTTTTGCTTGTAAACTCTTGTAGCAAATGAAGAGCTATTATTAGTTTCATTGTCATTAGACATATTTCATTAATGAAAAAGAAATATTTTACTTTGCTGTGATATCGTTTCAAGATATTTCAAAGTGACACAAGAAACTGATGCTGTCTTCCCACGCTCCTATACTTATTTGGTTCCTTTCATGCTAACTGAGCTAGTCATAACCTATTCTTTATTACTTTTTCCTTTGTGTGTCTTTTGCATTCAAAGTGTCTCCTAACAAGATATCAGACCAAAAACATGGGGGAACACTTGTTACCCCTAAGTAAATATTTTTTTTTTTTACATACCACTGTCTTAATAATTTCTTATTTGTTTTTTTTTAAGGTTTTGTTCATCTGTGATTATCATTACTATTATCATCAAGGCAGCGAGCTGGCAGAATCGTTAGCACACCATGCAAAATGCTTAGTGGCATTTCATCCGTGTTTATGTCCTGAGTTCAAATTATGCCGAGGTCAACTTTGCCTTTCATCCTTTCAAGGTTGATGAAATAAGTACCAGTTAAACATTGGGGTCGATGTGATCAACTAGTCCCATCCCCCAAATTTCAGGCCTTGTACCTGTAGTAGAAAGGATCATTATTATTACTACTACTACTACTATTACTTTTTGTTACTGCTTTATTTCATATAATCTGTTTCAAGCCTCACCCAGCGACCTCAAGTAACAGCAAGTTGGATGTTTTACTATGGGTGTTATTTATGATTAGCAATGATGTATTTTGTAGGGAAAAGAGACCAGATTTTGAGAACTAAGATGCTGTTAAATTTGTAATATTTTAATTTTTGAAAGGATTTTAAGAAAATCAGTTATTCTCAGGTTGACAATGTTTTCCTGAGGATGTGGGCAGAACTCACGAGAACAGTTTTTGTAGTTCTTATACCTTTTGGGTCTCCTGGTATTTGGACCATAATGTTTAAGAGTGTTGTTTGATATTATCCACAAAGCTGTGATGATCACATGTACAGTTGTTATTCTCAGATGCCACATTTCTACCAAGGTAGACAATAGCATTCATTAATGTGCTGATTATCATCTTCTTGATTAAATCAATAATGTCAGACTTTCTGAATTCAAATCCTACTGTGGTTGAGTTTACTTCTCATTTTTAAAGAGTTCATTCTTTAAAAATAAGTTCATTTTTAAAGAGTTCACTTTTTCTGTGAAGGAGATGCATTCTACTAATTAGGCATTTCATTTGTTGCCAATACCCACGATGTGAAGGACTGGGCTTGTGGCTGATGTTGTGCAGACATATTGAGGGTGTGATATCTTCAGCATTTCCTTTATGGTGTGCAGGTGTGGCTGCCATTTGTCAATCTCTCTTTTCCATAGTTCATTTCTTTCACTGAACTGCAGTCCTGGATCAAAGTATACACCAAAGCAGAGAGCCTGACATATACAGTACCATAAGGCACTCACAGCCCTCTGCCAGCCAGGCAATGCAGTCAATGGAAATTCCACTTTGGCATTTTGAAGAGGTTTAGTGGCAAGTAAGAGTGACAATGTTCTTGGAGAGACTGGGTGTTGACGAGAATCAACTGGCTGGTCTGTTCCAGATAACTTTTGGACTGGGGCTCATGGATAATTTCCACAAAATCTCTCATTTAGCAGTTCTAATGGGTGGCATTGCGAGTTTGAGATAAATTCTACAGGTTGTTAGCTGGGTCTGCTTGAGACATATACAAAGCAATGAAACTGTTCTGCATGCATTCTCTTAGTACCTGAACATTGCTGACTTGTGGAGTTATGTCGAACACCTGTTGTTATCTGTAAGATAGATTCTGCTGCTGGCCAAGCTCATTGCATAGATCATCGCACCACCTTCCTTTGCCTGGAAAGGAGAGAAAGTGTTTATTTGGTGGTTTTATCAAATGAAGTTACATATTGAACCAGAGAGAAATGGCTGAAGATAGACACATTCCTCTTTGGCCAGACCCTCGTCAACTTTTTCAAGTTTCAGTTGAAAAGAAAAGTGAGGGTGTAGAGGGAAGTTGTATCTTCCAGCAAATTTGTTGAAAGGTGAGTGAGAATAGCTAATGGTCTGAGTGAATGAGCCTGCTCTCTGCTCTGAGCATGTGCCTGTAGATTGAGGGAGGGGGATATGAAGAGGTACTTGCCTGAGTGGTCAGGGTGACCATAGTTTTGTTAGGTTTGCACAAGCAGCCCTCAGAAGTCTCCCCCACTTCTGGGGAATTAGTGACTATTAAAATTTTCTTGTTACCTCATTGTTTTTGTTGTAAGATTATGTACATGTACAAACTTTGTTGTGTTTTTCTTGTTTTTTTTCCAGTTGGTAGAAAAATTAACAATATAATGCTATCACAATGACTGGGGTGTGTCTTTGGCAAAGATGATTCCCAGTAATTCAATCCACCCAGATATAAATAGGTACAATGAGGATGTGTAATTCATTGCAATAAGCAATAGGGACATTATTATTGAGGAGTATTTTGTATGTTTGCGTTGCTATATTTAATCCTTCCATGGGTCTCGAAAAAGCAATAACAAAACAGTCTAGGGAATCCTTTTTTGAAGACAAAAGTCTCCCATAGTTGTACTAAGATTCAACATGCTGCTGCTATTATTATTATTATTATTATTATTAAATATTTTGTTTTTTTTATTTTGTTTTCTGTGACTATTTTGTTTGAAGCGTTTTATTTATTTTCCATTATTTATTTTTTGAAATCATATTGTAACTTGTTTGTCAAATTTGGTGATTTTGTTAAAAACAGAAATGAAATATGAAATAAAATAAAAACAATATAATGTCATTCTGTTTTTCATTTCCTGCATGCATCAATGTGTACAGTAAACATGGTTATATGGATATGTGCAGTATTCATGTGTTGGATATAAGCTGGTAGCCATCAGGTTTCTCTCTTATCGTACTTTCACTTTCAATACAGATTTCAAAATATTTAGACTTTACATGTCTGTTGTAAAGTCAGCGTTTTTTTAAAACTGAAATCCAGAATGTGAGGAAACTGATGAGGGCATGTGTTGGTAACTATAGGAATTTGTAGCTGGTTGTAAGTTTGGTTATCACAAGGAGTTGGAAAACCGTTATGTAGATTTGTAATCCATGGCAATTTATTGATAGTGACAAAAGTTTTATGTTTTAAACTTGATGTACTCTTACTGGGAAGCTTTAAAGTGGCAGTAACATATTTCTCATGCAGACAGATTTGTTTAAAAACTTAATGATTCTTACATTTATCTTATGATGACCTACTCTTCATACGTAGACCCACATGCATGCATACATACATAATGCATATATGCACAAACACACACACACACACACATATATATATATATATACACTCCTTGGCATATAGCCTTATTATGTATAAACTGAAGATAGGCGCGGGAGTGGCTGTGTGGTAAGTAGCTTGCTTACCAATCACATGGTTCCGGGTTCAGTCCCACTGCGTGGCACCTTGGGCAAGTGTCTTCTATTATAGCCTCGGGCCGACCAAAGCCTTGCGAGTGGATTTGGTAGACGGAAACTGAAAAAATCCCATCGTATATATGTATATGTATATATATATATGTGTGTTTGTGTGTCTGTGTTTGTCCCCCCAACATCGCTTGACAACCGATGCTGGTGTGTTTACGTCTCCGTAACTTAGTGGTTCGGCAAAAGAAACCGATAGAATAAGTACTAGGCTTACAAAGAATAACTCCTGGGGTTGATTTGTTTGACTAAAGGTGGTGCTCCAGCATGGCCACAGTCAAATGACTGAAACAAGTAAAAGAGTAAGAGTAAAAGAGTATGGGCAGGATAGAAGATGTAAGTAACTGGGAGGGTGTAACTTGTAAATGTAGTGATTGAAGTAATCACTTGATGGACCATCTTCTGTCTTCAGCTTGAAGTGAAATCTCTTCAAGTTGTCAACAGCATTATCATAAAACTGGTTGTGAAGTACAATGAAACATCAAGTTGGTATGCATTATATTTGTTTGTTTGTTTGTTTGTATATGTGTGTGCGTAGAAAAATTTTCTTGACTTGCTCTAAAATATTTTGCAATTATGAACCGAAGAGAAAACATTCTGCTAAAGAATTTCAGAAGGTGTAGAGGAAAAGTACCCAGGGGTTTACTTTGAATGAAAAGCAAATGTCAAGGTTTGTGTTAACATACTTAAGGTAGTGAGGTAAGATATTTTAGTTGAATAAAATATACATCTGTAGTGAAGAGAAGGAGTCATTGACTCACTGATCATTTGTGCTCCAGAAAATCAAATGAAGTAAATCTTTAGTCACTGTACTACCAAAACCAGCTTTTTTCTCTTCTGTATTGTTCACATACTCTTTATTATTAACTTTAATTGGTTCAAATTCCAGAAGTTGTCTACCCTGCTCCTCTTCACCAGAATTGGTCATTAAAATGATGATTCATACTATCTTGATTCACAATATTAATATTTTGGGATTTCATCAGTTTTACTACAGTTCAACCAAAGTTGTTCTCCTTAGCTCTCCTTCATTTGGTTTTTGTTGAGACTAAATTTCAAGCAGCACTCTAATATGTAGCTAACGTCTGTCTGTTCCTTGTGCATGCATACTTGTTGGATACTTGACACTTCAACATAGTTCAACGTGAATTTGTGATGAAACAGGAAGTATTTTCTGTGCTTGGGATTACACTGAAAATGGAGAACCAAACAAACATTTACAACACATCATGCTTTTTTCTTTATTTTAGAAAGAGCAAGAAAGCAACAGAAACTTGCTAGAAGATACGTGCTGTGTTTGGAGAGGATGCTGTTATGGAATGTGTGTGCCAAAAATGGTTTTTAAGATTTCAATCAGGAAATATTTTGGTTCAAGATACACCTTGCTCTGGCTGGCCAACTGAGATTGATGATGACAAAATAAAGGAGTTAGTCAGTACCAACGCCCATAATATTCATGATTACAGTTATTTTCCAAATATCCAAATTGAGAGTTGAAACTGCCTGAATTAACTTGAATGCATTCGCAGGCTCAATGTTTGGGTTCCACATCAATAGAATAAGGCTAACCTTTCCCAAATGATTATCATCTGCAATTTGTTGCAGAAATGTGAAGAAAACGATTTTGTTTTGAAGAGAAAGGTGACAGGGGATAAAAAAATTGATTGTCTGTTACAGCAGGAAGTGCAAAAGATCGTAGTGAAGTGCAACAAACCACCACAAACAACCTCCAAAGCAGGATTTCACCTTGAAGAAGGTTATGCTTTCAGTTTGGTGGGATTGAAAGGGTATTGATTTTAATGAGCTTTGCTCGACAGATAGGAGCATCAGTTCAGATGCATACTGTTCAGTTGAACAAATTAAATACAGTGACCCACCAGAAGCATTTAGGATTGAGGTTCATGAGGGACTGGACTAAGTATCATTAACAGCTGAAGTAATTATTGTTAAAAAGAGAACTAAGATCCATTAAGGACTGGAATACGGTTTACTAAGGGTTTGACTATAAAATTAGAGTAGAGCCAGGGTTCATAAAGGACTGAATTAAGATTTATTTAAGGCAGTGCTAAGGATCATAAACATTGGACTATGGTTCATTAAGGACTGGACTAAAATCACTAAACATTGGTCTAAAACTAATAAAAGACTCAATTAAGGCTAAGTATGACTAGACTAAGCTCATTAAGGATTGAACTGACACATTAAGGACTTGGCATACTCGTTAAGGGACAGGGTAAAAGTTTATTAAGGACTGGAGTAAAGCTTAGTAAACATTGAACTGGGCTAAGAATTATTAAGGCTCCATGCTAAGGTTTAGGATTGGTCTAAATTTCATTTCAGAATGATCTAAGGCTCATTAGACATATGCACGATTTTTTAAGGGCAGGACTGTGGCTAATTAAGTACTAGAAAAAGTTAATTTTGACTGTCTAAGGGAATGTCTGATAGAAGGGTTTCATAAATTCATTTAACTTGAAGAATTTTAAACGGGTTCAGCTGTTGAAGAACTTAGTAAGGACAATCATCTATTTAGTGTTAAGACAATAAGCTAATTAACTGATAATTAATGCAGCAAACAGGAAAAAAAAAACTTAATGACTAATATTGGTTTTGACATGTTGGCACAAGGACAGCACTTTTGGGGAAGGGACTAAGTTGATTAAATTGACCTCAGGGCTCAACTGGTACTTATTTTATTGCTCCCGAAAGGATGAAAGGCAGAATCAATCCTGGTGGCATTTGAACTCAAAACGTAAAGTCCAACGAAATGCTTGGCATTTTGTCCGTTATATTAACGATCCTGCCAGCTCGCCGCCTTACAGTTTAATAACTAATATTGAATTTAGATGAATCTGCTAGCTTTGTTTCATGAAACCTTCAGAGTTATTGCCCTTAGACTGCCTTGTATTTCTCCAACCTCACAATCTGTCAGTCGTGTAGGAATGTAGATCTTTGTTTTGTTTCAGTCATTAGACTGCGGCCATACTGAGGCACAGCCTTGATGGGCTCCGTGGAACAAATCAAAGGCAATTCTTTTTATTTCCGTTTTTAAGATTCGTACTTATTCTCTTCTCTCTTTTTGCAGAATCATTAGGTTATGGGGAATTAAACAAACCAACGACGGTTGTCAGGTGGTGGTGGTGGGGAGACAAACACATTAACAAAGACACACACTCACACACAGATATATACATTATATGCGACTGGCTTCTTTAAGTTACCGTCTACTAAGTCCATTCGCAAGGCTTTGGTCGGCTCAGGGTTATAGCAGAAGACACTTGCTCAAAGTATCACACAGTAAGATTGAACTTGGAATTATGTGGTTAGCAAGTAAACTTCTTACCACACAGCTACACCTGCATAAATGAATACTTTTAAAATGAAATATACCCTCCTTTTCTATACACGTATACAAGATTTGTGTTTTGTCCAGAATAAATTAAAATTAAGTTAACGAATATACTACCGATAGAAAAATTGTTATAGCACATTAACAAGTGAATCTCTACACATTAATCTGTTTGCTATAGCAGCTAAATGTGGAATTGACAAACCACAATCATGATTGGTCACTTCATCATCATCATCCTCATCATCTTCACATCATCACATCATCATTGGCATTGTTGTTATTGTTGCTGCCACTGCCACAGCTGCTGCTGCCACCACTGCCACCACTGCCACCACCGTCAATACACCTGCCACTGCTACCACCACCGCTGTGGCCGCCAGTCCCAACATCTCCTCCTACCACTATTTTCTTAGATTTTGCTTTTCAAGTATGGATTTTATTTGGAAAAAAAAATCATCAGAAATAAAGCAAATTATATGAATATACTGTATAAATATTATGTATAGATACAATATATAATGTAATATACATATGTGTGGTAAATAGCTTGCTTACCAACCACATGGTTCCGGGTTCAGTCCCACTGCGTGACACCTTGGGCAAGTGTCTTCTACTATAGCCTCGGGCCGACCAAAGCCTTGTGAATGGATTTGGTAGACGGAAACTGAAAGAAGCTTGTCGTATATATGTATATATATATATGTGTGTGTATATGGTTGTGTGTCTGTGTTTGTCCCCCCAACATCGCTTGACAACCGATGTGGGTGTGTTTGCATCCCCGTAACTTAGCAGTTCGGCAAAAGAGACCAATAGAATAAGTACTAGGCTTACAAAGAATAAGTCCTGGGGTTGAGTTGTTCGACTAAAGGCGGTGCTCCAGCATGGCCGCAGTCAAATGACTGAAACAAGTAAAAGAGTAAAAGAGATAAATAAATCAAATTACAAAAAAAGAAACAAAAACAAAACAAAACAATGAAATTTAAAGAAGAACAACAACAAAAGTATTAATATTTGGATTTATTTAAAACTTTACCACAAAGATTAACTATACATCATATTCTTTTACTCTGAAAGGAAGATTTGTCTGAATCTATAAAGTACATCTCTTTAGTGATGTAAAACAACCAGGTGTTACGATACACAAGAGTTTTACATATGTAACTGTTACCAGCTGGTATGATATACCATTTCAGCATGTTACCTGCACCTAAGTTATGGACTATTCCATTACATTAACCTTTATTTAGTAATGAAGAATTAGAATATTCTAACTCAGTGGTTCTTAACTGGGTCTGTATGATCCTTGAGGAATAGGTCCATGTATGATTTTGTTGTTAAAGTTTATGTGCAATAAATTGTTTATATTTTTACAATACACAAAATATTTTAACAATTTTTTAAAAATAATTTTTAACAATATTTAACTCTTTAGTATTTAAATGGGCCATATCCAGCCCAAATATCATACCTGTTTTAAGTTCAAACCTGCCAGATTTGGCCTCTCATACATCATCATCATCGTCGTCGTCGTTTAACGTCCGCTTTCCATGCTAGCATGGGTTGGACGATTTGACTGAGGACTGGTGAACCGGATGGCTGCACCAGGCTCCAATCTATTCTGGCAGAGTTTCTACAGCTGGATGCCCTTCCTAACACCAACAACTCTGAGAGTGTAGTGGGTGCTTTTACGTGCCACCGGCACGAGAGCCAGTCACGCGGTACTGGCAACAACCACACTCAAAATGGTGTTTTTTATGTGCCACCTGCACAGGAGCCAGTCCAGTGGCACAGGCAACGACCTTGCTCGAATGATTTTCTAACATGCCACCGGTACAAGTGCCAGGAAGGTGATGCTGGTAACGATCACGCTCAAATGGTGCTATTTACGTGCCACTAGCACGGAAGCCAGACAGCTGCTCGGACAGTGCTGTTAGTGCTCCACTGGCACATGTGCCAGTCATCGAATATGTTTCAATTACGATTTCGATTTCACTTGCCCCATACTCTATAATATCATTCTAAAGATAAACAGTAACATTCATAGAAATTTTGAAGTTATGAGATAATGCACAACTAAGCATTATTTGAATAACTAAGCATTATATTTGACATAGTAATTTGAATGCTAAAGGGTTAATCATAAAAATACAATAGGATTTTTTTTAAATGTGGGAGTCCTGTCAAATAGAATAGGAATCGAAAGGGGTCCATAGGTAAAAAAAGGCTGGGAGCCAGTTCAACCATATACCAATATTCTGACATTAAAATCATAAAAATTTTAATCAAACTGTTTAATTTTAATTATCATGTAATCCTAGTTTAGGATTGTAGTTTAATTTTCTATGATAAACTTCCAGTCGCAGGAGTGGCTGTGTGGTAAGTAGCTTGCTTACCAATCACATGGTTCCGGGTTCATTCCCACTGCGTGGCACCTTGGGCAAGTGCCTTCTACTATAGCCTCGGGCCAACCAAAGCCTTGTGAGTGGATTTGGTAGACGGAAACTGAAAGAAGCCCGTCGTATATATGTATATATATATATATATATATATATATATATATATATATATATATATATATATATATATATATATGTATGTATGTGTGTGTATATGTTTGTGTGTCTGTGTTTGTCCCCCCAACATCGCTTGACAACCGATGCTGGTGTGTTTACGTCCCCGTAACTTAGCGGTTAGGCAAAAGAGACTGATAGTATAAGTACTAGGCTTCCAAAGAATAAGTCCTGGGGTCAATTTGCTCGACTAAAGGCGGTGCTCCAGCATGGCCACAGTCAAATGACTGAAACAAGTAAAAGAGTAAAAGAGTAAAGAGAGAGAGGTTATTTTGAGTGTATCTTTCTTTTGTGTAACTATTTTGCTTTTATTTGAAGTGTGTTGTTATGGAAATATCTTAGCGAGTCTGGCAGTTTGTGTTGGTTGTAACTTCGGGGATTAAGATCTACTGTGATGAGGAAGATGAAAACTGTGAGTTGAAGAGGAAGAAAACATGCAAGATGGAGTAGGGATGGGATAATGGAAAGATGGAAATGAAAGAGGGTGTTTGATAGATAGGTGGATAGATAGAGAGGGAGATAGGGAGAAAGAGAGGTAGAGAGACGGAGAGAGTATGTGAGAGAGAAAGAGATGGGGAAAGAGAAGGAGAGAGAGGGATAGAGATTAAGAGGGTGTGAGAGAAAGGGTGAGAGACAGTGAGAGATAAAGAGAGAGTGAGAGTAGGGAGATTGTGAGAGAGAGAGAGACGAAGAGAGACTGAAAGTGGGAGAGAGAAAGAGCAAGAAAAAGAAAGAGAGAGAAAGTGTGGAAGAGTGAGACAGAGGGAATAGCAGAGTGAGAGAGATAAGGAGTGAGAAAGAGTCAGTGAAAGAGAGAGAGAGAGAGCGAGTAAAGGACAGAATAATAATTTAAAATATTCAACAACAAAACAAACACTTGAGTAAATAGACTTATATAGTATAAATATTGATGGTAAACACATTTTATACAACAGCTTCATGAAGCTTTTGCATGCATACATACATAAATACATACATACATACAAACATACATACATACATACATACATACATACATACATACATACATACATACGTACATACATACATACGTACATACATACATACAAACATATATACATACATATGTACATATGTACAAACATACATACATACATATATACATACAAATATACATACACAAACACGTGTGCATGTGTATGTATCTATGCATATATACATGCATATATATATATGAGTGTGTATGTATGTATATATAGATATATGTATATGTATGTGCATGTAGGAGTGTGTGTGTATGAAATGGGGGGGGGTGCAATAGGAATTTACAAATATATATTGTTGCCTTAGCTTGTATGTATATGTCTGGTGAGTATACAGAAATAGGTAGAGATATTTAAATAACAAGATACATATGTTGAGTGGGTGCAGAGGATGTCAAAATTGAGGCACTGAAAACCATAACAGAGACTCACTCACTCCTAGAAATATGAAATTTCAATATTCTTAAGAATTTGTGGCTGGAAGGGCAGAATTAATAGAGAACATATTTCATTGAGTTGTGCCTATATTTAAATTTGTTAGGAGAATATTGAAGAACTAGACTTCATCCTGAGGTTTTGATTATGTAATGGTTGTAAGTTCTGATGCAATGTCTGCCAAAACTCAATGTAGATAGGAAATATATTTTGATGGAAATAAAAATAAAGTCAGTGTTAGACTTGATAAGTATCTATTACTGCTATGTAACAAGGTTTTTAAAAAAAATATTTAAAATTCAAAATATTGGCAAATGAAAAGGTGATAAACATTTTCAAATGGACTGATTGAATGCCTGAATATTTTAATACTTCAGAAAATAGCTTCAAAATAACTAAATAGTACATAGATGGTCAATAGGAAGTCAAAATGATATTTTAATGCTTCTAAAATTTTTTTAAATGTATGCACATATATAAATATATATATTATATATACATATATATATATCTACATATTACATACATATATATATATATATATATATATATATATATATATATATATATATATATTAGAAAAAATAATAATCAGGTACTCAGATGTCTGTATGGTTGTATATTTACAGATTTTTATTCATATGTCACATGTTTTATAAATTAGCGCTTTCACCCAGTCTTGTAGGTTTATCAAATTTTGAAAGAAATTAGTCTTGGTGCAGTGAATAAACTGTCATATAAATTATGCAAAAATGATAACACTGACATCTCATTTTAACAGATGTATTTACCAAAGTTAGTTAAAAATATCTTGAAATACTAAACAATAAATTTATTCAATAAAATTGCCATTGGCTTCAATCATGGCCTTCAGACAACTTTGGAATCTCCTACAACTATTCTGGATGGTCTACTTGTTTAAGTTGGTAAATGCTGCCATAATCCTTGACTTCAGTTCATCTTTGGTGTTACAAGGAGTTTTGTTGGTCTCTCTCTCTCAACTGTACTCTACAGATAATAACCAAGGGGTTTGCAGTCTGGGGAGTTACGTGGCCAGATGTTAGGAATGATGTGGTTGCAGAAATTGTCTGACAGCCATGGCTGGGTTCTCCTGCTTGTATGGCATGGTGCACCTGTTGCCAGACATAGGTTTTTCCAGCAGCCACCCTCTTGAGCCAGGGCAGCACTACATCCTTCAGGCACTTTATATAGGCCTCCGTGTTGAGTCTGAGGCTGTGTGGGAAGATGAATGGAGGCATAACGTCACCATCACTTGTGATCACTCCAAACACCATGATGTTAACTGGATGCTTGATTTTTATCACTCTTAAATCATGTCCTCAGATTGACACCCAAACACTCTGAAATGTTCATACTGGGACTTCTGGCACAAATGCCAAGCAGTACAGCATGTCATTTCCAAATTTCTGGCAGAGTGAATTGTGTCATGGTGCTGTTTTTCTCACAGATGATGCCCCACTGAGCCTACTATACTGTGTAGTCAACAAAATCAAAAACAAACAATGTGCATGCATGAAACTAAAAATATAAGGTGGTGATAATTTACCCAATGCGTCCTGTGTATATATATATACACACACACACATGCACACACACACACACATGCACACACACACACATGCACACACACACACACACACACACACACACACACACATATACACATATATGCATATATATATATATATATATATATATATATATACATATAATCATCCATGGCATGGGTTGGACAGTTTGACAGGAGCTTGTAAGACTGGGGACCAATCCACACTCCATTGCCTGTTCTAGCATGGTTGCTATGACAGGATGCCCTTCCAAATGCCAGCCCCTTTACAGAGTGTATTGACTGCTTTTTATATGGCATCAGCACCAGTGCTTTCAACATGGCACCAGTGCTTTCAACATGGCACCAGTGCTTTCAACATGGCACCAGTGCTTTCAACATGGCACCAGTGCAAGTGCTTTTACTGTGACAGAAGCACCAATGCTTTCTCCGTTTTTTTTTTTTTTTTTTTTCCATTCTTGTTTTCATATACATTTGCTGCTTTCTTAGTTTTTCCTTGGGGCTGGCCAGATTGGAGCAATCTCAAGTATAACTAGCTGAAATTGCAAAGATAGTCTGGAACTCGACTGAGGACAGAAAACTCCGAACGAACTGTCCTCGTTTATTTGTATCGTCTGTCTGGATATTTTGTTGTCCCTTTTTTGTATCACCTAACTGTCTGGATGTTTTGAGTTCTTGTGCCATTTTTGTATTTTTTATATATAAAAATATAGCGGCGTACATACACTTTGGTCTCTTATATGTAAGTATATATACATATCTAAATTTTGTATGACTCTTATTATTCTTTGTATTCTTTCTTTCTATCAGCCCTTTCACACTTACCTCATTCATTCCACTCTTCATTCTTTTGTTCTCCCTCTCTCACATTTCCTGGCCTTCTCTCCATGCTCACTTTCCCTCCTCTTTCACCTCACTCTGTCCCTTTCATTTTTTTCTCGCCCCTCCTTAATTCTTCTATCCCTCTGCCTCTACCTCTCTCTCTTCTCTCCCCACGTGACTGGTGTTTGGCCAAGCCTGACCTTTCTTTCTTGGTTTGACTACCATCTGTGCAACATCTATATTCCTCCCTATGCTTGTCAAATCTTAGGTCCCTACCATAAGGCTTTACTTCCACACACGCCAGCTTAATTTAATCATTCTTAGTTGAAAGACACCAGTTGTTATGCCCTGTTATTTGCATTTGTATTTGTGTAACATTTCTCTGTTTTTTTTTCCGTCCTTGTTTTCGTATACATTCACTGCTTTCTTCTAAGGAATCTAATGCTCTTAGCTTAGTTTTTGCTTGGGGCTGGCCAGATTGGAGCAATCTCAAGTATAACCAACCAAAATCGCAAAGATAATCTGGAATTCGACTGAGGAAAGAAAACTCCGAATGACCTGTCCTTGTTTTCTTTGTATCGTCTGTCTGGATGTTTTGTTGTCCCTTTTTTGTATCACCTGTCTGGATGTTTTG